>NC_091293.1:35019700-35030301 GCF_038502225.1 Cherax quadricarinatus | reverse complement strand
TAAACCTAATGAAACACCACTGCATCCCACTGACACAGCTAACAAGATAAACGACTTCTTCTCAACTATAGGATCTAATCTCGCCAATAAAATCCCACGTACCAATGCCCATGCCAGGGACTACCTAGATGGGAATTTCCCAAATTCCTTCTATCTTGTACCAACTGAGCCCACGGAAGTCACCGAGATTATAAAGTCACTTAAAAATAACTCGGGGAATATGTCTCATGTCCCACCATTATTGTACAAGCGAGCGGCCCATGTCCTTTCGCATGCTATTTCATTACTTTTTAACAAGTCACTAGAAACTAGCACCTTCCCAAAACTACTCAAGATGGCAAGGGTTACACCATTACATAAAGGTGGTGACCCTACAGATTTAAACAACTATAGGCCAATATCAAACTTACCATTGCTATCCAAAATCTTTGAGAAACTCGTGCACAGGAGACTATTTTCATTTATAATGGCACAAAACATACTCAACCCCTGCTAATTTGGATTCAGAAAAAATAAAAGCACTAATGATGCAATTATAAAAATGCTAGATCTGCTTTACACAGCATTGGAAAATAAGGAATATCCACTAGGGATTTTTATTGACCTAAGAAAAGCTTTTGACACGGTAGACCATGGCATCCTACTCCACAAACTTGACCATTATGGTATAGGAGGCCATGCGCTTGCATTTTTTAAATCTTACCTTACTAATAGGTATCAGTATGTCACCATTAAAGACACAGCATCAACAACACGGCCACTTGTTACTGGAGTTCCGCAGGGAAGTGTCCTTGGTCCCCTGCTCTTCCTCATATACATCAATGATCTTCCAAACGTATCCCAACACCTGAACCCCATTCTCTTTGCTGACGACACAACTTATGTCATCTCTCGCCCTAATCTTGCCACCCTCAACAACATTGTTAACGAGGAGCTGATTAAA
Organism: Cherax quadricarinatus; assembly: GCF_038502225.1. Lineage (NCBI taxonomy): Eukaryota > Metazoa > Arthropoda > Malacostraca > Decapoda > Parastacidae > Cherax > Cherax quadricarinatus. Next base: position 35,029,358 of record NC_091293.1, on the reverse strand, counting down.
ATATCGACTTGGATGACAGCCAATAAACTTACACTTAACACTGATAAAACCTTCTATATTATGTTTGGTAGCAGAGCAGGAGTTGCGCAAATTAACATTAAGATCGACAACGCTCTAATTGCCAGACATAATGAGGGCAAATTCCTAGGCCTATACCTCGACAACAACCTGAATTTCAGCACCCATATCCAACACATAACCAAAAAAGTATCCAAAACGGTTGGGATCCTCTCCAAGATACGATACTACGTGCCGCAAAATGCCCTTCTTACACTATACCACTCATTTATCCATACCTCACCTATGCTATTTGTGCTTTTGGATCAACTGCAGCAACACACCTAAAGCCAATAATAGCCCAACAAAAAGCTGAAGTAAGAATAATCACTGAATCTCATCCCTGGCAACACATCCCCCCACTCTTCAAAGATCTAAACTTACTCCATGTTCAGTACATCCACACTTACTACTGTGCAATCTACATCTACAGGACCTTAAATTCCAATATTAACCTTGACCTAAAACACTTTCTTGATAGTTGTGACAGAACCCACAGGCATAATACCAGACACAAAAATCTCTATGACATTCCCCGTGTCCGACTAAACCTTTACAAAAATTCAATGTATGTCAAAGGCCCTAAAATCTGGAACACCCTACCTGAAAACTCTAGAACTGCAGACACATTCATCACCTTCAAAACTACCATTAGAAAACATCTTATCTCCCTGATACACCCCATCAACTAATTACACGAATACCACCTGTGGCCTGGTGTGGCCCGGTGGCCTGGTGGCTAAAGCTCCCGCTTCACACATGGAGGGCCCGGGTTCGATTCCCGGCGGGTGGAAACATTCGACACGTTTCCTTACACCTGTTGTCCTGTTCACCTAGCAGCAAATAGGTACCTGGGTGTTAGTCGACTGGTGTGGGTCGCATCCTGGGGGACAAGATTAAGGACCCCAATGGAAATAAGTTAGACAGTCCTCGATGACGCACTGACTTTCTTGGGTTATCCTGGGTGGCTAACCCTCCGGGGTTAAAAATCCGAACGAAATCTTATCTTATCTTATCTTACCTGGTGGTTCACACTTTCACTCACCCATTTGACCATAAACAGAAATATCAATCTCAACCTTAAAATAATGAATCCTAACTAGTCATAAGTTGGTCTGTGATACTCCAATACTGAAACTATGTATTGTGCCAAAACAAAAGCATTCACATTGCTAAACTCACAAACTAGTATTTAGTCACTTAGCCATAATACCAACTTACCTCATAATTTGTAATATTTTAAAGTTAAGAATTAATCTAAGTCTGCCCGAAATACCTAGCCATGATAAGTGTTCTAGTGGCCCCCTCTGTAATTAGTATTTTACTACATGTAAACCACACAACCAAATTCTGTAAACTCTGCATTGTAATCCATATAGAGAATAAACTTGGAATTTGAATTTGAATTCTTTCTAATATAATAACTGACTATTTGGCATCATATAAGAGTAGGCGGAGCTTATCCTTTAGAGTGCCAGCCATCTGGGACCGCTCGGCAATATTCCCGCTCCAGTGGCAGGAGAAATCACTTCATTATTACGCTTATATCAACTCTAAGGCTTATTTATCTATCAGAATTGATCTAATATGATATAATAAACACTATAAATAACATACAAACATGTTAAATACTCTAGACTGAATAAAATAGGCCATAATATGGCGAGAGTTCACCAGTGATATTCGATATAAAATAGTTACTGCTCGTCTCCATGTCGTATTCTTTGATCTTGTGATAGAAAACGGTGTGTTGAAGAAGATAACTACACTAGAACACCAGTTTACTAAGAAATACACCCAAACAAACGCGATTTTCGCGATTTTTTTTTTTTTTTCAAGACGGCGGGCCGGCCGTTGCTCCAGGCCAGTATTTCGGAAGTAACTTATTCACTTATTTCGCTTCACTTCTCCTTTATTACTTATTAAGTGGAATAATATTCACAGAAGTTGTTATTATTGAAGATTCGCCGGTATTCTCCCGGCCCGGGCCTTTTCCAAGTGGTGGCCCGGCCTTGGCTCCCTCTTTAGGGAGTGTCTGAGACCGAAGTCTCCCATGGGAGGAGGCACAAGTACCTCCTCATCTTTGGGACCAACTGTCCCCTCTCTGGTCTGCCATCCCCGCCCCAAGGGGGCTAATGGGAATGACAGGCTTGTGAGCTGTAAGCTCGGGCTCAGGCACCTACCCCACCCTAGAAGGGTTAGGCATGGTATCGATCCCACAGAAGTTGTAAAATAATGATTTCTCTAATTTGTAATAAATTTTTTTTTACAAATATTCCAAATATTTTGGGATTTATGTGGGAGTAAAGGGAAGATTTTTTGCAACATTCCAAGAACTAACAAACTTTATTTTTTTTTGTGAAATAAAGATAAGATATTTAGAGGAAAGAAATTTATTAAAAATACGTATTAGCATTGTTCTCACGGCACCAAGTGTCCAAACAACCTTACGTCGTCCCATATAGGAGAAGTGACCTGCCAAAGGGCATTTTCAGTAAATCGGTCTTTTCTCAGTTGTTGTTAGAGTATATTTTTGATAAATATTTACAGTAACTAGAGAAAGTACTTAGTCTTGTGCACCAAAACTGGAGGAAATCGGACAGTAAACAAACAAGCAATACTGAATTGCCCTACAGGGTCCTGAAAGCCCCAATCATTCCAAAAAGTTGTGTTATCGCGGGAGTTTCTATGGGAGTGTTGTTAGGAAACAAATTTACATTACCTCAAAACTGTTGAGGATAGAACAGGTGGCATTGCCTCAGCACCAGCTGCCTACCCCAGCACTATCTGTCTACCCCACCACTATCTGGCGACCCCACCCCTAGGTGACTATCCCATCGTTAGGTGACTATCCAGCACTAGCTGGGTGACCCAGCAGCTTCTAACTACCCCATCACTCGCTGGCTACCCGAGCACCAGCTGACTGCCCAAGCACTAGTTGGCTTCTCCAGCACTAGCTACTACCCCAGCATCGCCTGACTACCCCAGCAAGAGCTGGCTACCCCAACACCAGCTGCCTACCCCTGCACCAGCTGCCTACAGTCATCCAGACAGCATCTTCCATCATGAAAGGTGAGTTTCAGGTCAACAATTGATGATAATCTCACCTCCACCTCATCTTAAAAATATTTTTTTCCATAGTTGTTTAATGAAAGTATAAGATTTTACAATATATTGTGTGGATACTTACAGAAGGTGTGTGTGTGTGTGTGTGTGTGTGTGTGTGTGTGTGTGTGTGTGTGTGTGTGTGTGTGTGTGTGTGTGTGTGTGTGTATGTATGTGTGTATGTGTGTGTTACCATTTGGTCCTAGGCACATGTCGATTAGACACCAGGCCTGTTGTATGTGCATGCATATGTGTGTGTATGTATGTGTGTGTGTGTTAGTTACCATTTGGTTACCATTTGGTCCTAGGCACATGATTGTATGTGTGTGTGTGTGTGTGTGTGTGTGTGTGTGTGTGTGTGTGTACTCAGTTGTACTCGCCTAATTGTGATTGCAGGGATCGAGACTCAGCTCCTGGTCCCGCCTCTTCACTGATCGCTACTAGTGTGTGAGAGAGGAGGTATAACGCGCGCGCGTGTGTGTGTGTGTGTGGAGGAATAAGGTTTGTAGGTATAACGTGTGTGAGTGGAGTTATAACATGTCTTGAGGTACAGCATGTGTGGGAGGAGGTATAACCTGTGTGTGTGAGAAGAGGGATAACACGTGTGTGAGGAGGAATAACGTGTGATTGAGGAGGTATACCGTGAAAGTGAGGTATAACTGAGATACTTCCTGAAGTTGTAGGCTGGATGGTACCCAAGTTCCTGGTACAAATGGATTTGGAATACATGGATCTTGAATACATGAAACTGGGAGCTGTGTATTAATACGTAGTGTTTACATTACAGGTAGGTGAACCTTCACAGATCGTCGAGGGAGAGATAAGATAAGCTGATGTTCAGGTTGAAATATTGTTGAAATTTCCGCCAATATGGTGGGTAAAAAGAAAGAAAATACAACAAATGCGACATTTTATTTGGGCAAAGTTACGGTCTTCAGGAGAGCGAAACGTCATAATAAAATGTCACATGAGTTACACATGTGTCCTTTTACTAAAGGTGTTCAAGTTAGCTGTTATCAGCGTAGTTTCCTGTTGTCAAGGAGCATCTGTTCGCGTACAGCGCGTAAACAGAAGTTAAGGAAGAGTTGCTCATCTATCCTTTCTAGCGTTACGGAGGGTTGAAAGCCCCAATCATTCCAAAAAGTCGTGTAATCGCAAGAGTGTAATCGCAAGAGTGTAATCGCAAGAGTTATCGAGGGAGTGTAAACGCGGGAGTGTAAACGCGGGAGTGTAAACGCGGGAGTGTAAACGCGGGAGTGTAAACGCGGGAGTGTAAACGCGGGAGTGTAAACGCGGGAGTGTAAACGCGGGAGTGTAAACGCGGGAGTGTAAACGCGGGAGTGTAAACGCGGGAGTGTTATTGCGAGAGTGTTATCGCGGGAGTGTTATCGCGGGAGTGTAAACGCGGGAGTGTTATTGCGAGAGTGTTAAAGGGTGGTCAGTCCTTTTCGGTTACATCATTGGGAAGTTGGATCTGACTGTCGTTTGGTGCGCGTTGACGGGTGGTGGGGTACGATGAGAGTCGGGTTCATTAGCGTACATGGGCCTGCGGTGGGGGATGCGGTTACGAAAAATCAGTTTTTTCAGGAGACGCTTGTTTATCATTTCCGGTCGCTTCCTGCGGTATCCGTCGTGGGAGGTGACTGGAATTGCGTTACACGACGTCGGGATGTGGAACCGCGGGGTAGTGGGTTCTATTCTCAACTTTTGGGTGATATTTTGCAAGGGGTTGCGTTGCACGATGTGGGAGGTGGTGTAGTTGGTGGGCAGGATTTTACTTTTGTCCAACAGGGTTACGTGACGCGACTCCATGGGATCTATGTAGCGCGTGCTATTAGTATACAGTGTGTCCAGACATGTGATGAACATTTTACTGATCATCGTGCGGTATTGGTATGTCTCGCTTGGGCTGGTTTGCCACAAGACGTTCCTCGGTTTGGGAAATTAAATGTTAGTCTTTTTAAAGGGGTTGAAATTCATGATTCATTTTGTTGAATGTGGTCTCAATTATGGAATAATGGGATAGGTGTCGTAGATATTCTAGAGTGGTAGGATGTAAGGGGTAAACCCTGTATTAAATCCTTTTTTCGGGCGATGAGTAAAGAGGCGATACAGTTACGTTATGGGAAGTTAAATTACTTACGACATCAATTACGTGCGTGTTACGAGCCACGTGCAGCATATCCGGTAACCACCATCGCCACCCTGAAAACGGAAATATCGGATTTACAAAATCACAAAATCACTGCGTCGTCGGGTGTTAAATATAATGGGTTTTACTGTGCGGGACGGGGTTGAGTCCTTCCCGTCGGGTACGACGATAATGGATACCGATCGTATGAGTCTTTATGCTGACATAGTTTACCGTGATACATTTAGTGATAGTCGAGATCGTACTGTTGACATGGATGTCGTCCAGTCGTGGGTGACTTGTAAATTAATAGAGGATGAACAACTATATGCTATGGGGCCTGTTAGTGCTGATGAAATGCGGACAACTTTGCAGGACATGAAAAAAAGGAAAATCGCCGGAGTCAGAGGGGTTGCCATGTGAATTTTATTTAGAATTCTGGGGCGAGTTACGTGGGTTTCTTGTTCGGTTATTAAATAGTATGAAAAATCGGGGTTGTTTAAGTAGGTCTCAGCGAGAAGGTATTGTGGTCCTTGTTCCGAAAAAAAAACACGAATGTACTGTTATACATGATTACAGGGCGATTACCCTGTTAAACACTGACTATAAATTATGTACAAAAATTTTGTGTAATCGTCTTAAACCCATCTTAGAGAAGGTTTTACATCCAGGTCAGGCTGGTATCCCGGGACGATCGCTGTATTTAGGGCAAAAGGTACTTGGTGATTTTGTTCGCGACCACCAAAGTGAAATGGGTAGGGGGAAGGGGTTTTGGCGTTAGATTGGAAGGATGCGTTTGATAACGTTGATCATCTAGTGTTGAAAATGATAATGGAGCAGCTGGGTTTTGCACGAACGATTGTTAAGTGGGTTATGTCTTTGTATACTGACGTGAGTTTGCGCGTCCAGGGAAAGGGGAAGTAAGGTACGTCTGTATATTTGCGTCATGGGATTCGCCAGGGGTGCCCGTTATCACAAATTTTATTTGCTATTTATCAAGAGCCATTATATAGGGCACTGGCAGCCGGGTGTGAGCAGCATCCATGCAATGCGCAGTGCGGTAGGCCTATCTGTATTGTTGGCTTTGAACATTAAAATGGTATAAAATACCGACAGGTTGTTAGGTAAGACACATATGCAACAGTTAGGTATCTTTATTTAATATGAAACAATATGGACAACCATATTGTTTCATATTATGGAACAATGCTGTTCTCCAGACTGAGGGACTGACCACCTCAAAACTTTAAGGGTGATGGACTGATTACATCGTCTTCAAGTATCTTCTGCTTCTATCAACTTTTCTGTACTCGACTGAAGAAGCCTACTGTGTAGGCGAAACGTTTCGAAATAAAGATACCTAACTGTTGCATATGTGTCTTACCTAACAACATTGTTGGCTTTGTTGATGATACAACGCTCATGCTTACAGATGCCGGTAGTTTGTCTTCCGTAGATCGTATTGTGACCACTTTTAGCGAGGCAACGGGTATGATATGTAATAAGGATAAGTCTGGACTCTTACTTTTAGGCCCGTGGCAACGAGGTCCAGTCTCCGTGGACAGTCCGTGGGTTGTGCATGAATCTTCGAAAATATGCGGGATAATTCATGCGGCTAGTAGAACTGAAGAACGTGTGCTCAATTCTAAGATGGTGGTTGATAGCGTTATCCGGCGTGTGGGTATGCTGAGGTTACATGGGTTAACTCTCCATCAGCGGGTGACAGTTGCTAATTCCATCCTATATGCTAAAGTGTGGCATGCAGTGCGTGTATCTTTGTTGTGTCCAAGAGATGAGACACGTTTATTGGTGCGTGTTTTTCGGTTTATCTGGGGAAGTCGTTGTTGCTGGTTACGACGCAGTGTGCTTAGTTTAAGTGTTCTCAAGGGGGGTTTGGGATTATTAGATTTTCATGCATCAATGCTTGCTCTTTTTGTCAAGCATACATATGTGCAATACCTGCGAGTGACAGGTAATCCGGTTGGTGAGACGTATCAATACCTGTGCAAGTGTGTTAAGGGGCGTGTTCGCCATATATGCGTGGATATGTTGCGCGTGCTTACAGTGGTTTCAAATCCGTGGGCGTGTAAATCGCGTATTTTAGTTCGGGTGACTATGGAAGCTGACGTGGCACCGGTCTGTAGTCAGTTTCCGTTGTACGCTTGGGCTAATATTTGGAACCGTCTGGTGGATCTTCCTTTGCGACCCGTAGTTCGTGAAACGATATATAAATTTTTTCATAACTTGCCGTCCGGGTCTGTTTTGTGTACACGACGGTTGTGGGATTGAAGAAACTGTTTTTCATGCGATTTATTTTTCCGAGAGGTTAGAAGCCGTGTGCTGTTTGCTCGGTAGACTTATTAGTTGGGTGGTTGTGGGGGGGGGTTGTGTCCTTATTTTAGACGGGGGGGGGGGGTCCCGGATGAGGTCGCAAGGGCACTGGGGGTGTTAGTATCAGATTTTATTCATACATCTTGGGTATTCCGGACAGCGGGAACGATTGAGAGGGTACACGGTATTATAGCTGTTATGTATCGAACGAAGTGTAAGAATCAGTTGTTGTTTGAGAATCATTGGGAACGTAGTTTTCCTTATACGTATCGTAGTTTCCGTGTTGTGAATTTATGGCATTTGTACGACGTGAAAACGTAAAAGGACTGGTGTCTCGTATGTGTTTTGCGTGCGTGGTTTGGTGTGAGCGTAATAAATAAGGTTGTGTTTGGGTACAAGAAAGTGTAACGAAGGTAAGATAGAAGACTATCTAGATTGTGTTTATTACCTTTGGATTCATAGCACAGTTTTCATGTGTCAGACCGTGACGTTTAAATCTTCATCGAACAAATGTACTTTCGCTAAATAATATTGTATCCATAATGTTTCAAGGTCATGGTATGTTTTGGAATTGATTATGAACGTCATATGTATTTTTTTTTTATTATTATCACACTGGCCGATTCCCACCAAGGCAGGGTGGCCCGAAAAAGAAAAACTTTCACCATCATTCACTCCATCACTGTCTTGCCAGAAGGGTGCTTTACACTACAGTTTTTAAACTGCAACATTAACACCCCTCCTTCAGAGTGCAGGCACTGTACTTCCCATCTCCAGGACTCAAGTCCGGCCTGCCGGTTTCCCTGAACCCCTTCATAAATGTTACTTTGCTCACACTCCAACAGCACGTCAAGTATTAAAAACCATTTGTCTCCATTCACTCCTATCAAACACGCTCACGCATGCCTGCTGGAAGTCCAAGCCCCTCGCACACAAAACCTCCTTTACCCCCTCTCTCCAACCTTTCCTAGGCCGACCCCTACCCCGCCTTCCTTCCACTACAGACTGATACACTCTTGAAGTCATTCTGTTTCGCTCCATTCTCTCTACATGTCCGAACCACCTCAACAACCCTTCCTCAGCCCTCTGGACAACAGTTTTGGTAATCCCGCACCTCCTCCTAACTTCCAAACTACGAATTCTCTGCATTATATTCACACCACACATTGCCCTCAGACATGACATCTCCACTGCCTCCAGCCTTCTCCTCGCTGCAACATTCATCACCCATGCCTCACACCCATATAAGAGCGTTGGTAAAACTATACTCTCATACATTCCCCTCTTTGCCTCCAAGGACAAAGTTCTTTGTCTCCACAGACTCCTAAGTGCACCACTCACTCTTTTCCCCTCATCAATTCTATGATTTACCTCATCTTTCATAGACCCATCCGCTGACACGTCCACTCCCAAATATCTGAATACATTCACCTCCTCCATACTCTCTCCCTCCAATCTGATATTCAATCTTTCATCACCTAATCTTTTTGTTATCCTCATAACCTTACTCTTTCCTGTATTCACCTTTAATTTTCTTCTTTTGCACACCCTACCAAATTCATCCACCAATCTCTGCAACTTCTCTTCAGAATCTCCCAAGAGCACAGTGTCATCAGCAAAGAGCAGCTTTGACAACTCCCACTTTGCGTGTGATTCTTTATCTTTTAACTCCATGCGTCTTGCCAAGACCCTCGCATTTACTTCTCTTACAACCCCATCTATAAATATATTAAACAACCACGGTGACATCACACATCCTTGTCTAAGGCCTACTTTTACTGGGAAAAAATTTCCCTCTTTCCTACATACTCTAACTTGAGCCTCACTATCCTCGTAAAAACTCTTCACTGCTTTCAGTAACCTACCTCCTACACCATACACTTGCAACATCTGCCACATTGCCCCCCTATCCACCCTGTCATACGCCTTTTCCAAATCCATAAATGCCACAAAGACCTCTTTAGCCTTATCTAAATACTGTTCACTTATATGTTTCACTGTAAACACCTGGTCCACACACCCCCTACCTTTCCT
>NC_091293.1:34874700-35009700 GCF_038502225.1 Cherax quadricarinatus | reverse complement strand
CAAAAATGCTTGCAGAAATGATGACCGCAAAAACGCATGTGTTCAACATAGAGACGATGTTGGACACCTCATGAAATTCAATGAAGCTAAACTAGTTATTAAAGAAGACGACTTAAGACAGAGAAAATGCATTGAAGCTGCACTAATTTCCGTCAGTAACACTATAAAGCAAAAATCCGGTAGTTAAAGTATTTCAAAATTACTAAGCAAGAGGATATTACCCATCCTGGGAACTGGTGTTACTTGATGCCAGCAGGTCCATCTCTTGCCTCACCTCCTTAGTTCCATTACTACTACTACTACTACCACCTCTACCCACGCATCACCTCACCTGTCTCCCGCCACTATATATATGTGTGTTTTCTTAGTTTTCTCTGTATTAGGACTGAAGAAGCCACTCGTGGCGAAACGTTTCCTTTAATAAATGTCCTGAACTGTACATAAGTGTCTTTTTCCACATCTTGTCGGTATCACCATACCATTTCCTCATATTCAAATCTTCCTGGAGTGCTCGAATGTCCTCGTCAGAATGAATTCGACGGCCTATTTTGGTGTCATCGGCAAACTTGCCGATGTCGCTCTTTATGCCCTCATCTATGTCGTTTATGTAGATTGTGAACAGCAGGGGGCCCAACACTGACCCCTGTGGAACACCGCTCGTGATGCTTCCCCACTCTGATTTCTCCCCATTTATGCAAACTCTCTGCTGCCTATTTGTCAACCATGCCTCTATCCAGGAAAAAATTTCTCCTCCTATTCCATGTGCTTTAATTTTCCTCAATAGTCACTGATGTGGGACCCTGTCAAAAGCCTTACTGAAGTCCATATACACAATATCATATTCATTACCATGATCTACCTCCTCAAATACCTTAGTGAAAAAAGTTAATAAATTCGTAAGGCAGGAACGCCCCTTCGTAAAACCATGCTGAGATTCGTTGATTAATTTGTGCTTTTCAAGGTGGCTACGAACTGCCTCGGCAATTATTGATTCCATAAATTTTCCCACTATGGAGGTTAGGCTTATTAGTCTATAGTTCGAAGCTAAGGACCTGTCACCTGTTTTGAAAATAGGTATCACATTTGCCATTTTCCACTTATCTGGCACCATGCCAGTTTGTAGTGATATGTTGAAAAGATTAGCCAAAGGTTGTTAGGTAAGACACATATGCAACAGTTAGGTATCTTTATTTCGAAACGTTTCGCCTACACAGTAGGCTTCTTCAGTCGAGTACAGAAAAGTTGATAGAAGCAGAAGATACTTGAAGACGATGTAATCAGTCCATCACCCTTAAAGTTTTGAGGTGGTCAGTCCCTCAGTCTGGAGAAGAGCATTGTTCCATGGTATGAAACAATATTGTTTCATACCATGGAACAATGCTCTTCTCCAGACTGAGGGACTGACCACCTCAAAACTTTAAGGGTGATGGACTGATTACATCGTCTTCAAGTATCTTCTGCTTCTATCAACTTTTCTGTACTCGACTGAAGAAGCCTACTGTGTAGGCGAAACGTTTCGAAATAAAGATACCTAACTGTTGCATATGTGTCTTACCTAACAACCTGTCGGTATTTTATACCATTTTAATGTTTAGCCAAAGGTGTGCTACGCTCCTCTTTACATTCCTTTAGAACCCTTGCATACAGTTCATCAGGGCCTGGGGATTTGTTAGGTTTTAATTTATCTATTTGCCTAAGGACCATGTCACTTGTGACCCTAATCGTGCACAGTTCATTATCGTCCTGTTCTACATAATTTATCATTACTGGAATATCGCTGGTATCCTCCTGTGTAAAAACTGAGAGGAAGTATGTGTTAAAAATTCTACATATTTCCTTATCACTGTCAGTGAGCTGACCCGAGGAACTTTTGAGTGGGCCTATCTTGTCCCTGATCTTACTTCTGTATACCTGAAAGAATCCTTTTGGGTTAGTCTTCGATTCTCTTGCAACTTTAACCTCATAATCTCTTTTTGCTTTTCTAATTCCCTTTTTTATTTCTCTCTTTAACTGAATATATCGATTTCTTAATTGCCCCTCTCCTCTTTTGATTTGCCTATATATGCCTCTCTTTTGACCAATCAGATATTTTAATCTATTGTTCATCCATTTAGGATCATTTTTGTTTGATCTGATTTCCCTATTTGGAACATAATTTGACTGAGCAGCTAGAACTATGCCCTGGAAAGCATCATATCGGCAACCATCACCACCTACCTGACCCTTAGTCAGGTCATTCCAGTTCAGCCCACCTAAGTAATTTTTCAGTCCTATGAAATCAGCCAAGCGAATGTCAGGGACGGAGACTTGATTGCCATTATTAGGGGAATTCCATGATATATTAAAACTGAGTGATCTGTGATCACTTTCCCCAAGCTCATCATTAACCTCAAGATTATTAATTAGTGTTTCCCTACTGGCAAGAACCAAGTCAAGGAGGTTATTTCCCCTAGTTGGCTCTGTCACAAACTGTTTTAAAAAACAATCCTGGATCGTATCAAGAAAGTCACCTGACTCTAAATTTCCTGTCAAATTGCTCCAGTCAATCTGTCTATATTTGAAATCTCCCATTAGCACAACATTTTCGTATGTAGATGCCTTACGAATTTCGTCCCATTGAAGTTTACTGCACTCCCTATCAAGACTTGGGGCCCTGTAAATCACACCCAAAATTAGTTTTTCTCGGCCCTCGAGAAGCTGTAACCAAACAGATTCAGTGGCTGACGCTTCTAATTTAATATCTTGTCTAACACAACAATTTAAATTGTTTCTGACATACATCGCTACTCATCTTCTCATCTTCTTATTCCTATTACAAAAAGCACGGTCAATATATCTTACCTGAGAGTCACCAACCACAAGAATGCGCTTACCTCCATTAGCAGGGGCAGTAGTACCCTTACCTTCACTGGCCACTGAAGTACATTCATCCTGAAGAACAGAGAAGCGATTTCCTACCTTCAGATCTTCACTCTTAACTTTCCTTACTCTGATGCGCCTCCCATTACTGTGAACCACTCGCCACTTGTAGCAGGTGCTGGACTGCACCTCACTGCTGGTAGCCGTTGCTACCTCCCCAACTACAGCCTCCTCACAGCGAGAGACAGACTGCACCTCACTGCTAGAAGATAGGTAGGATAATTGATTCAAACGAAGATGTTAGGGAACTTCAGGAGGATTTAGACAAACTCTACTCTTGGTCAGAAAAGTGGCAGATGCAGTTCAATGTAGATAAATGCAAGGTTCTGAAGCTCAGGAGTGTCCATAACCCTAGCACTTATAAGTTAAATAATGTAGAACTTAGCGATACAGATTGCGAAAAGGACTTGGGGGTTATGGTAAGCAGCAACCTTAAACCAAGACAGCAATGTGGAAAAAGACACTTATGTACAGTTCAGGACATTTATTAAAGGAAACGTTTCGCCACGAGTGGCTTCTTCAGTCCTAATACAGAGAAAACTATGTATGTATAATGTTCGCCAAGACTGTAGTCCTGGCACGGGTCTCAATCTTGCGATGACCCGTCTCTGGCTCCCGAGGGAGAAAGGTTTCTACAATGATGCGACATATGCTGTTCAAGCACTCTTCTGGTCAGTTCAACTGGTGCATCTCATAAGCGACAACACTGTATGTACTCCTAACTATGGACACTAGCGAGGAGGAGGATATGTCGTTATCACAGGTAACAGCTTGTCTGGTTCATTGACTCCATGGTACACTAGTGTGGCCGCAGTCATCTCTGGTTCCTCTTCGGGAGGGAATATCACTCCTAGTTGCCTGCGGAGTGTCTCAGTAACTTCGCACTCCAGAAGATAGTGTGTTAGGGGCCGCTGGACAACGTGCTGACAGTACTGGCACATCTCCTCCTCAGCCTTGTCTACCATCATCTTGGCTGTGGGAAAGCCCAAACGAAGCCGATGGATGGCGGTACACTGCGCTCTGGACCAGCTTCTATCATATGGAGGGGGTTCTCCCTGAGTCGCTGCTCGGTACCACTGTTGAGATGGGGTATCACCTAAGACCTCCCCCATAAGTTTCATGGCTCTGGCAGCCACCAGTTTGGTCTGTCGTAGGCTGATTGGGACAGTAATCCCAACATGTGGATAGTCTGTTGCTGCCTTGGCTGCATCATCTGCCGCCTCATTTCCCCGGATGCCAGCATGGCTGGGGATCCAGTTCAATGTCGATCTGTTACTCTGAACTTCTAAGGCTGTCATTATGCTCAGGATCGATGTGATGAGGTGAACATTATCCTGTGGTTGAGGATGGGAGAGGGCATTGATTGCAGATGTGGAATCAACATGTATGACAGGTCGGAGTCGATGTCGTAGGGCATGTGACAATGCCTGCTGAATCGCCACCAGCTCAGCTTGAAGGATCATGCTGTGGTCAGGGAGTCGCCAGCCTTGTGTGTGACCATTGTGGTACAGTCCAGCTGCTGCTCTCTTCCTGTCAGAGTCGACAGAACCATCTGTGAAATACACTGCACATGTGCCTCCCTCTGCCAGTGCCATGCTTGTCTCAGCATGATTGCTGAGAGTGTCTTGACTGCAGAGACGCTTAGAGATGGGTAGCTGCATGATGCAAACATCGGCTGGATCTGGGCGCCAGGGAGGTGTTGGATGGTACCCAGCAACAGGAAGGTCACAACTCTTCTCAAGGAGTAGTTGTATAGGCAGCAGCTTCCGCCCAGCAGCACAAAACGAACGAATCCAGGAGTAGTTCGTGAAGAGTGTGGGATCTTGTGCCATGGTTGTCAATATCTGTCTCCTTAGTGGGGTACCTTGCTGCCTGTGCAGAATCGTGGCCACTTTGCAGGCGTTTATGTATCTTACTCTGTCAGCCAGGGAAGGAAGCCGGGCCTCAGATCTGAGACATAGTGTGTTGGTCCAGATGGGGGCCCCAAGCATAGTTCTTATCGCCTGATTTTGTACGACCTCCACTCTTTGCCTGCTCTACGGGAAGAGATGAGCTAACGCCGGTGCGCCGTAGTCAATGAGCGAGCGTATAGCTTGTATATAGTACAAGCGAAGTACATCTTTGCTTGTCCCTGCACGGTGCCTCGTCATGGCTCTCATGGCGTTGAGTCTGAGTAGAGCACGTGACCTGACATACTCGGCCTGTTTCTGAAAGGTCAGCTTTTTATCAATGTAGATTCCCAAGTACAGGTAGAAGCCTGTCCACGAAGTTCTATATCCTGAATACGTAATCTATTCACAGGATCTGGTCCCTTGAACATCATTGCAAGAGATTTCTCGGCCGAGATCTTGAGGCCTAGTTCCTTGCAAGACTGCGTAATTAGGTCCAAAGCTCTCTGAGCCTGTCGTTCTAAATTGCCTTTCCCATTCACTACGAGTGCAAGATCATCAGCATAGCTGAGGAGCTGTGTACCACTATTAAAGGGAAGGCTCACAAGTTCCTGCATAAGGATGTTAAACAGGGTAGGACTGAGCACACCTCCTTGTGGCGTACCGTTTTCTAGGATTTAAAGGAAGAGTAGTGTCCCTGAAAGCTGACACAGGCCTGCCTGCCCCTAAGGTAGGACTCTATCCAGGCCAGGAGGCGTCCTTTGATTCCCTTCCGAGCTAGTATTGCCAGAATTGCTGTGGGGCTGGCTAGCTCAAATGCCTTTTCAAGGTCGAGGTATACGACAATACTAGTTTTTTGTTACTGTCAGCAATCTGGCTTAGTAGAGTGATTATGCACTCTGCTGTACCCTCTCCTTTGGTGAAGCCAAATATGTGATGATGAGAGGGTCCAAGTTTCCATAGGAGGCGGTTTAACACCATCCTCTCAGCAGTCTTGGCTAAGCAGCTGGTCAGCGATATGGGTCTCATGAAAGTTAAGACACATGTGCAACATCTGGATATCTTTATTGTAGTAGACGTTTCGCCATCCAGCGGCTTTATCAATACAGATTCTAGGACATAATAGGAAGACAGTAGAACTATATACAAAAGATGAGGTAATCAGTCCCTCGGCCTTGGAGTTAGTGTTCACAGCTTCATGGTGGAGGAGAATCTGGAGCAAAGACAAGAAGACTGGCGGTTTATATAGGCGTCAGTGGATAGGGACGGGCAGCAGACGAGGGCAAAGTCACTGGTAGGCGGGATTCCCCAGTGGAAGTAGGTCCTTCCCAAAGAGATGGGTTAGTTGCAGCAGCCGTGAAGAAGGTCTTGTAGATGTCCTCTGAACCAAGATTCCATGATGTTGCAGTGTCTGACAAGTTGTGCAAGAAAGGTATAAAATACCGACAATATGAAAGTTAAGACACATGTGCAACATCTGGATATCTTTATTGTAGTAGACGTTTCGCCATCCAGTGGCTTTATCAATACAGATTCTAGGACATAATAGGAAGACAGTAGAACTATATACAAAAGATGAGGTAATCAGTCCCTCGGCCTTTGTATATAGTTCTACTGTCTTCCTATTATGTCCTAGAATCTGTATTGATAAAGCCACTGGATGGCGAAACGTCTACTACAATAAAGATATCCAGATGTTGCACATGTGTCTTAACTTTCATATTGTCGGTATTTTATACCTTTCTTGCACAACTTGTCAGACACTGCAACATCATGGAATCTTGGTTCAGAGGACATCTACAAGACCTTCTTCACGGCTGCTGCAACTAACCCATCTCTTTGGGAAGGACCTACTTCCACTGGGGAATCCCGCCTACCAGTGACTTTGCCCTCGTCTGCTGCCCGTCCCTATCCACTGACGCCTATATAAACCGCCAGTCTTCTTGTCTTTGCTCCAGATTCTCCTCCACCATGAAGCTGTGAACACTAACTCCAAGGCCGAGGGACTGATTACCTCATCTTTTGTATATAGTTCTACTGTCTTCCTATTATGTCCTAGAATCTGTATTGATAAAGCCACTGGATGGCGAAACGTCTACTAAAATAAAGATATCCAGATGTTGCACATGTGTCTTAACTTTCATATTGTCGGTATTTTATACCTTTCTTGCACATATGGGTCTCATACTGCCTGGGTCCTTGGGCTTTGGAATTGGTACAATGGTAGCTTTCTTCCAAGCTGCTGGGAGCGTCCTGGCCCTCCACGACTTGTGTTATATAAGGCTCCATCCTGCCACTTCATCTCCAGGTCAATTGCAATTTACGTATTACGACAATCCATTGACACACACTCAGTTCACGGAGTTCACTACCTTATCACAAGATAGGCACATGGCTTCTGCCGAAAAGAAGAGGTCACGATGCTCCATGAACACAACGGAGGACTCAGATTTGGAAATGTGGGGCGAAATTCTAGCGAAGAAGTTGCGAGAGGAAGAGGAAGATCCTGCTCACATTGTAGCAGATCTGACAGTCCCAACCATGGAGCCAGCGACAATAGAAACAGGTGCGGAAATAAACACCCCACCCCCAGAAAACCAAGAGGGATGGAACACTGTGGACAAGAAGAAGAAGCGCCATCCGTCCAAGGAGCAGGCAAACCAGCTCAACCGACCTGGCAAATTCAAGGTGAAGTCTTACAGGGACCACAGAACCCACTATGTGGTTGTCTCATACCTGGAATCACGACACAACCTGAAGTTCAAGATATGGTTCAACTTGAGGGGAGAACCAATATTGACTCCTCTCAACAAGGAAATGTATACCACCTTGAAGAGAGTCATGGAGACAGATGGCTCATTCACCCTGGAGGAACTGGACTCTCGGCAGAAGATCACCAAGGGTGTAGTGATACGATACCCACTGATGATGCCCATCGAGGCAGTAGCAGCTCACCCCAGTGTGGTGTCAGCTCAACGTCTCAAGGCAAAAACGGCAGGCAATGCACCAACCCGACAGGTCCTCATTCAGCATGTAGGACCACTGCCATCCCAGCTGGACCTCGGTTCTTGGGGCAGGTATGATGTCAGGACCTTCACAGCAGAACCAGTTCGCTGTTTCAAGTGTCAGCGTTGTCTGCAGCCAGCACCACCCTACCGAGGAATGCATCACCAAGCTGAAAAATGCATCGCCACCCACTCCACAATGCCCGAACTGCAGGCAGAAACACCATGCCTGGAATCCTCGATGCCCCGAGAGGCTCGCCAGAATTCAAGAAGTCTGGAAGACGCCAAAAACTCGGCAACAGGCTACGACGGATCATCACTCTCAGCAAACGATGGGTGCAGAGAACCCTGCCATACTGCAGATCTCTCAGCAGTCAACCCAAGTCAATGCCCAGGAATTCCCAACCCTAGAAGCCTCAACCAGGCGTCAAGGTCAAGAACCTCCTGCACACCTACCTCAACGAAGAAACAGAAACAAGAGGAACAGGAGGCGTCAACAGGGTGCATCTGGTCAATGCGATCAGCAGGCGGCACTAAACGAGCCCCCACCGGCCATAGCACGACAACGCAGGCACTCCTTACCCGGCACAGGCGCTTTGCAGACTCAACTGGCACCTCACCAGCAGATCCCGGCTACCCAACCTGGTATACAGCAACAGACCACGGTGCATACAATAAAGAAATCCAACCCTCAGCAGTCCCTACAGACCACAACAACCCAGATAATATCCAATCTTTCGAACCAAACTCCAAAGCAGGCCCTCACCAGGGAGGATCTCGTAGCACTCATCAAGGTGTTCACAGATCTTATTTGCAACACAATCAACTCCACGGAACAACAGAGCGCATTCCGGCAGATGGTCAGTACGCTCCTGAGAGTGTGCTTTCTGTCCGAAGAGGAGACAGTGGATGCCATGAATTTGCAGGTTCTCAGAGCGGGCAGGACTCAGTCTCCAGCTCAGGAAACAACATCGATGGAATAACCTCGGTACCAAATCACACCCTCAAGGTCCTACAGTGGAACATTCAGGGCCTGAGGGGCAAACAGCACCTCTTGCTGGAGGCAGTAATTCGGGATCGGGTTGATATCGTCTTGCTACAAGAAACTCTGACTGTCCCGACTATGTGCCCAAGACTACCCGGTTTTGCTGGGTATTTTCGGCACACGGACCCGGGCGTTCACTGCAGAGGCACAGCTGTATTTATATCCAATACAATACCTCACGAGGTTATAGCCAACCCTGTGGACTGTGGGGAGGATGTCGAGGTGCAGGCCATCCTTTTGCACATACCTGGGGCGCCCATTACCATCTATAACATCTACAAGAACCCAAGACACACCCTTGACATTGCAGAGCTCCTCGCACTAGCATGCACTGAGTGTATTATTGTGGGTGGAGATTTCAACGCACATCACCCAATGCTGCACTCTCACTCAGCAACCAATGCTGCTGGCAGACACATAGCAATGCTCCTACACGATATTCCAGAGGTAAAGTTGCTAAACAATGGAGACCCCACACACCTGTTGGGTGGCTGCCTCGACCTTACCTTCGGGTCAAGACAACTCGCAGCAGGAGCGACATGGGAAACTCATCCTCACCTTGTCAGTGACCACTTTGCAGTGATCACCACCTTCAACATCAACAGGCCTCCCACAGTTGTGCTGCCTCCTAGATGGGACGTAAAGAGGGCCAACTGGAAGGTGTTCCAGGATTATCTTCATGACTGGTGGTCCACATACTCTCTATCTGAAGACTGTGATACGGCTGAACAGGAGCTAATCACTGTTCTCATCCAGGCAGCAGAGTGCGCAATTCCAAAGAAGTCCGCAGGACGCACTCACAAAAGAGACTCCACTCCAAACACATCATCGTAAGACACAGTCGTTCCTCACCTCAAGAAGTGTTCCTTCGATCCCCGTCGGGGAGGGGAACCTATAGTCATCGTACCAGCGCCTGACTTACTCCTTCATGATGCTTGCAAACCGTGTAAGGATCAAACCAAACAGTGCAGTAATAAATGACTCTACTAAACTTGCCCTTGCTGCCGTTGTAAAGACTTGCCTACAGGTTAAATTTACAGCCAACAACTCGACGAAAGACTCATTCATCGTCGTCTGTACCGACGATTATGAAGCCACAAAGCTGATTCCCGACACTTCTATGAAAACCCTCAGAGACCGACAGTTCACCATCTCCCCTTCACCTTTTTTGCTGGCGAAACGTTCCGTTTTCGTCAAACGGCTGGACAAACTCGTCACTTCTTTATCGACTGAGGATCTCAAGACCTCTATCGAGGAACAAAATACCTGGGCGTCGATTGAACATATCACCAAAATCCCCAACGCCTCTACAATGATCAAGCTAACCTTCTCCAACATCGAGATGGCTACTAGAGCACTGTCTGACGGCCTAGCTATATCCTACTATCATATCCATCCAAGTCACATAGAACCCGAACGTTTCGCCCACATCTCGCCATGCTGGACCTGCTACTCCTATCACCACTCAACGCCTGACTGTCCTCTGAAAGGGAAAAAGTACTGCACAAACTGCGGTAAAGACGGCCATGACTTCAAGGAATGTTCTACTACCACTACCTCTCCTACCTGCCTCAACTGCAGGGGTACTCACCACACCCTTGCAGCAAAATGCCCTCTACGTAAAGAAGTCCTGTCTAAGAAAATCATTGAAGAAACCAAGAAGAACAACCCTAAATCGCCAACATACGCCGCCATTGCAAAAATTCAATCAGATACCACCGAACTCCTTCAAGCTACACAACAATCATCTCCACCCAGCCAGTCCCTCCTTGCTCTTCCTGACGCTGTTCCATCCAAGGTGCTATACTGTATGATGTATGCACACCTTACTAATGCTGCAAACCCTGGCTCATTCAACACAACAATCAATGAACTGTTTCGCCTAAACAACATGCCAAACTTCAACTTTCCAGACTCGCCACCATCACAAGACCTCCTCAAGCTAATTCCAGATATTGTTAACTTCACCTCAACCCCTGGTCCTACTCGTATCTCTGACCAAGACTCTACTCCAGAACCAACACCACCGTCTACTGCCACCTCTCACCACCCACCACCAGCCCAACAAATCACAACCGACCAACACTCCCTGCCTCCTCTCAACACAGTCACAGAAGACGAAATAGTACCAGAACATTATGAACAACCCTCGGACAACGACGAAGTAGTAGTCGAAGAAGAAACCACACGCAACCGTTACCTAAGCCAAGCCTTTAATGGGTCTCTAACCTTCTACACCACCCCCAACCTCCCAACCGAAATGAGCGCAGCTGATATGCTCCACTTAATGAAAGAAGGAGCTGTTAAGTACACCTGCACCAAACCTCACCAAATTCCTTTTGAAAACACACTATCTTACCTCGTGACGAATCTGAACTGCTCCACCCTCAGAATGCAACTATTCCACATGTCCAAGAGAGACTTCAAAAGACTCAAGAGTGGCTCCATCACCAGCGAAGTGTAGCCAAACACACAACACCCTTCCCAACACCTGACGTCCAAACCAGCTCTTCACCTCAGCCTGAAGCATATCAGTCAGCGAGCACTGTCTGCAGTCTGCTCTCTCCTCTATGTCCTCAACATGCCCTCTCTACACTGCCACGCAGTTGGTTGCTGAGTGAGAGTGCAGCATTGGGTGATGTGCGTTGAAATCTCCACCCACAATAATACACTCAGTGCGTGCTAGTGCGAGGAGCTCTGCAATGTCAAGGGTGTGTCTTGGGTTCTTGTAGATGTTATAGATGGTAATGGGCGCCCCAGGTATGTGCAAAAGGATGGCCTGTACCTCGACATCCTCCCCACAGTCCACAGGGTTGGCTATAACCTCGTGAGGTATTGTATTGGATACAAATACAGCTGTGCCTCTGCAGTGAACGCCCGAGTCCGTGTGCCGAAAATACCCAGCAAAACCGGGTA
Organism: Cherax quadricarinatus; assembly: GCF_038502225.1. Classification (NCBI taxonomy): domain Eukaryota; kingdom Metazoa; phylum Arthropoda; class Malacostraca; order Decapoda; family Parastacidae; genus Cherax; species Cherax quadricarinatus. The sequence goes on along the minus strand of NC_091293.1, from coordinate 34,997,926 downwards.
GTCTTGGGCACATAGTCGGGACAGTCAGAGTTTCTTGTAGCAAGACGATATCAACCCTATCCCGAATTACTGCCTCCAGCAAGAGGTGCTGTTTGCCCCTCAGGCCCTGAATGTTCCACTGTAGGACCTTGAGGGTGTGATTTGGTACCGAGGTTATTCCATCGATGTTGTTTCCTGAGCTGGAGACTGAGTCCTGCCCGCTCTGAGAACCTGCAAATTCATGGCATCCACTGTCTCCTCTTCGGACAGAAAGCACACTCTCAGGAGCGTACTGACCATCTGCCGGAATGCACTCTGTTGTTCCGTGGAGTTGATTGTGTTGCAAATAAGATCTGTGAACACCTTGATGAGTGCTACGAGATCCTCCCTGGTGAGGGCCTGCTTTGGAGTTGGGTTCGAAAGATTGGATATTATCTGGGTTGCTGTGGTCTGTAGGGACTGCTGAGGGTTGGATTTCTTTATTGTATGCACCGTGGTCTGTTGCTGTATACCAGGTTGGGTAGCCGGGATCTGCTGGTGAGGTGCCAGTTGAGTCTGCAAAGCGCCTGTGCCGGGTAAGGAGTGCCTGCGTTGTTGTGCTATGGCCGGTGGGGGCTCGTTTAGTGCCGCCTGCTGATCGCATTGACCAGATGCACCCTGTTGACGCCTCCTGTTCCTCTTGTTTCTGTTTCTTCGTTGAGGTAGGGGTGCAGGAGGTTCTTGACCTTGACGCCTGGTTGAGGCTTCTAGGGTTGGGAATTCCTGGGCATTGACTTGGGTTGGCTGCTGAGAGATCTGCAGTATGGCAGGGTTCTCTGCACCCATCGTTTGCTGAGAGTGATGATCCGTCATAGCCTGTTGCCGAGTTTTTGGCGTCTTCCAGACTTCTTGAATTCTGGCGAGCCTCTTGGGGCATCGAGGATTCCAGGCATGGTGTTTCTGCCTGCAGTTCGGGCATTGTGGAGTGGGTGGCGATGCATTTTTCAGCTTGGTGATGCATTCCTCGGTAGGGTGGTGCTGGCTGCAGACAACGCTGACACTTGAAACAGCGAACTGGTTCTGCTGTGAAGGTCCTGACATCATACCTGCCCCAAGAACCGAGGTCCAGCTGGGATGGCAGTGGTCCTACATGCTGAATGAGGACCTGTCGGGTTGGTGCATTGCCTGCCGTTTTTGCCTTGAGACGTTGAGCTGACACCACACTGGGGTGAGCTGCTACTGCCTCGATGGGCATCATCAGCGGGTATCGCATCACTACACCCTTGGTGATCTTCTGCCGAGAGTCCAGTTCCTCCTGGGTGAATGAGCGATCTGTCTCCATGACTCTCTTCAAGGTGGTATACATTTCCTTGTTGAGAGGAGTCAATATTGGTTTTCCCCTCAAGTTGAACCATATCTTGAACTTCAGGTTGTGTCGTGATTCCAGGTATGAGACAACCCCATAGTGGGTTCTGTGGTCCCCGTAAGACTTCACCTTGAATTTGCCAGGTCGGTTGAGCTGGTTTGCCTGCTCCTTGGACGGATGGCACTTCTTCTTCTTGTCCACAATGTTCCATCCCTCTTGGTTTTCTGGGGGTGGGGTGTTTATTTCCGCACCTGTTTCTATTGTCGCTGGCTCCATGGTTGGGACTGTCAGATCTGCTACAATGTGAGCAGGATCTTCCTCTTCCTCTCGCAACTTCTTCGCTAGAATTTCGCCCCACATTTCCAAATCTGAGTCCTCCGTCGTGTTCATGGAGCATCGTGACCTCTTCTTTTCGGCAGAAGCCATGTGCCTATCTTGTGATAAGGTAGTGAACTCCGTGAACTGAGTGTGTGTCAATGGATTGTCGTAATACGTAAATTGCAATTGACCTGGAGATGAAGTGGCAGGATGGAGCCTTATATAACACAAGTCGTGGAGGGCCAGGACGCTCCCAGCAGCTTGGAAGAAAGCTACCATTGTACCAATTCCAAAGCCCAAGGACCCAGGCAGTATGAGACCCATATCGCTGACCAGCTGCTTAGCCAAGACTGCTGAGAGGATGGTGTTAAACCGCCTCCTATGGAAACTTGGACCCTCTCATCATCACATATTTGGCTTCACCAAAGGAGTGGGTACAGCAGAGTGCATAATCACTCTACTAAGCCAGATTGCTGACAGTAACAAAAAACCTAGTATTGTCGTATACCTCGGCCTTGAAAAGGCATTTGAGCTGGCCAGCCCCACAGCAATTCTGGCAATACTAGCTTGGAAGGGAATCAAAGGACGCCTCCTGGCCTGGATAGAGTCCTATCTTAGGGGCAGGCAGGCCTGTGTCAGCTTTCAGGGACACTACTCTTCCTTTAAATCCCTAGAAAACGGTATGCCACAAGGTGTGCTCAGTCCTACCCTGTTTAACATCCTTATGCAGGAACTTGTGAGCCTTCCCTTTAATAGTGGTACACAGCTCCTCAGCTATGCTGATGATCTTGCACTCGTAGTGAATGGGAAAGGCAATTTAGAACGACAGGCTCAGAGAGCTTTGGACCTAATTACGCAGTCTTGCAAGGAACTAGGCCTCAAGATCTCGGCCGAGAAATCTCTTGCAATGATGTTCAAGGGACCAGATCCTGTGAATAGATTACGTATTCAGGATATAGAACTTGAGTGGACAGGCTTCTACCTGTTCTTGGGAATCTACATTGATAAAAAGCTGACCTTTCAGAAACAGGCCGAGTATGTCAGGTCACGTGCTCTACTCAGACTCAACGCCATGAGAGCCATGACGAGGCACCGTGCAGGGGCAAGCAAAGATGTACTTCGCTTGTACTATATACAAGCTATACGCTCGCTCATTGACTACTGCGCACCGGCGTTAGCTCATCTCTTCCCGCAGAGCAGGCAAAGAGTGGAGGTCGTACAAAATCAGGCGATAAGAACTATGCTTGGGGCCCCCATCTGGACCAACACAGTATGTCTCAGATCTGAGGCCCAGCTTCCTTCCCTGGCTGACAGAGTAAGATACATAAACGCCTGCAAAGTGGCCACGATTCTGCACAGGCAGCAAGGTACCCCACTAAGGAGACAGATATTGACAACCATGGCACAAGATCCCACACTCTTCACGGACTACTACTGGATTCGTTCGTTTTGTGCTGCTGGGCGGAAGCTGCTGCCTATACAACTACTCCTTGAGAAGAGTTGTGACCTTCCTGTTGCTGGGTACCATCCAACACCTCCCTGGCGCCCAGATCCAGCCGATGTTTGCATCATGCAGCTACCCATCTCTAAGTGTCTCTGCAGTCAAGACACTCTCAGCAATCATGCTGAGACAAGCATGGCACTGGCAGAGGGAGGCACATGTGCAGTGTATTTCACAGATGGTTCTGTCGACCCTGACAGGAAGACAGCAGCAGCTGGACTGTACCACAATGGTCACACACAAGGCTGGCGACTCCCTGACCACTTCACGATCCTTCAAGCTGAGCTGGTGGCGATTCAGCAGGCATTGTCACATGCCCTACGACATCGACTCCGACCTGTCATACATGTTGATTCCACGTCTGCAATCAATGCCCTCTCCCATCCTCAACCACAGGATAATGTTCACCTCATCACATCGATCCTGAGCATAATGACAGCCTTAGAAGTTCAGAGTAACAGATCGATATTGAACTGGATCCCCAGCCATGCTGGCATCCGGGGAAATGAGGCGGCAGATGATGCAGCCAAGGCAGCAACAGACTATCCACATGTTGGGATTACTGTCCCAATCAGCCTACGACAGACCAAACTGGTGGCTGCCAGAGCCATGAAACTTATGGGGGAGGTCCTAGGTGATACCCCATCTCAACAGTGGTACCGAGCAGCGACTCAGGGAGAACCCCCTCCATATGATAGAAGCTGGTCCAGAGCGCAGTGTACCGCCATCCATCTGCTTCGTTTGGGCTTTCCCACAGCCAAGATGATGGTAGACAAGGCTGAGGAGGAGATGTGCCAGTACTGTCAGCACGTTGTCCAGCGGCCCCTAACACACTATCTTCTGGAGTGCGAAGTTACTGAGACACTCCGCAGGCAACTAGGAGTGATATTCCCTCCCGAAGAGGAACCAGAGATGACTGCAGCCACACTAGTGTACCATGGAGTCAACGAACCAGACAAGCTGTTACCTGTGATAACGACATATCCTCCTCCTCGCTAGTGTCCATAGTTAGGAGTACATACAGTGTTGTCGCTTATGAGATGTACCAGTTGAACTGACCAGAAGAGTGCTTGAACAGCATATGTTGCATCATTGTTGAAACCTTTCTCCCTCGGGAGCCAGAGACGGGTCATCGCAAGATTGAGACCCGTGCCAGGACTACGGTCTTGGCGAACATTATACATACATAGTTTTCTCTGTATTAGGACTGAAGAAGCCACTCGTGGCGAAACGTTTCCTTTAATAAATGTCCTGAACTGTACATAAGTGTCTTTTTCCACATTGCTGTCTTGGTTTAAGGTTGCTGCTTACCATAACCCCCAAGTCCTTTTCGCAATCTGTATGGCTAAGTTCTACATTATTTAACTAATAAGTGCTAGGGTTATGGACACTCCTGAGCTTCAGAACCTTGCATTTATCTACATTGAACTGCATCTGCCACTTTTCTGACCAAGAGTAGAGTTTGTCTAAATCCTCCTGAAGTTCCCTAACATCTACGTTTGAATCAATTATCCTACCTATCTTCTAGCAGTGAGGTGCAGTCTGTCTCTCGCTGTGAGGAGGCTGTAGTTGGGCAGGTAGCAACGGCTACCAGCAGTGAGGTGCAGTCCAGCACCTGCTACAAGTGGCGAGTGGTTCACAGTAATGGGAGGCGCATCAGAGTAAGGAAAGTTAAGAGTGAAGATCTGAAGGTAGGAAATCGCTTCTCTGTTCTTCAGGATGAATGTACTTCAGTGGCCAGTGAAGGTAAGGGTACTACTGCCCCTGCTAATGGAGGTAAGCGCATTCTTGTGGTTGGTGACTCTCAGGTAAGATATATTGACCGTGCTTTTTGTAATAGGAATAAGATGAGAGATAGAGTGTGCTTCCCTGGAGCTGGTGTTGGGGACATTGTCAACAGGCTGGATAATATCATGTCAGGTAATGGGAACAAGCCCATTATCTGTCTCAGTGCTGGTGTAAATGATATTGGGAAGGGTAGGAGAGAAGAGCTGCTAGATAAGTACAGGTCAGCTATAGATTTCATTAAGTCTAAGGGAGGGATCCCAATCATATGTAGCATCTTGCCTAGAAGGGGAGTAGGAAATGAATGGTTGTCTAGGGCAATTGGTGTAAATTGCTGGCTAGACAGATACTGCAAGGAACTTGCAATCCCATTCATTGACAACTGGAACAACTTTTATGGCAAACATGATATGTATGCAAGGGATGGGGTACATCTCTCTGGGGCTGGGGTGGTAGCACTTGCAGACTCGATTGAGAAGGCCATTGGTGAAATGCCTATGATTTTAAACTGATGGAAGATAGAGGTATGGGTGTGTGTGGGAAACAAGCAGGTTACAACACTTGGGTTGGAAACAGTAAATGTATAAAAGGCATTCAGCATGAAGTTATAAATAAAGACAATAGATCAGGTCAACAAACAAAGGGGGACAGCAGAGGGCAGCAAGGGACTAGCTCCCTTAAGGTTTACTATACTAATAGCAGGAGTGTAAGAAATAAGATAGATGAGCTAAGATTAATTGCAAGTGCAGGAAACATAGATATTATTGCTATAACAGAGACCTGGCTCAATCTGAAAGACAGAGAGATGCCCTCTGAATGTCACATACAAGGCTATAAATTATTCCACACTGACAGGGTCAACAGGAAAGGTGGTGGAGTAGCGATGTATGTCAGAGACAATTTAAATTGTTGTGTTAGACAAGATATTGAATTAGAAGCGTCAGCCACTGAATCTGTTTGGTTACAGCTTCTCGAGGGCCGAGAAAAACTAATTTTGGGTGTGATTTACAGGGCCCCAAGTCTTGATAGGGAGTGCAGTAAACTTCTATGGGACGAAATTCGTAAGGCATCTACATACGAAAATGTTGTGCTAATGGGAGATTTCAACTATAGACAGATTGACTGGAGCAATTTGACAGGAAATTTAGAGTCAGGTGACTTTCTTGATACGATCCAGGATTGTTTTTTAAAACAGTTTGTGACAGAGCCAACTAGGGGAAATAACCTCCTTGACTTGGTTCTTGCCAGTAGGGAAACACTAATTAATAATCTTGAGGTTAATGATGAGCTTGGGGAAAGTGATCACAAATCACTCAGTTTTAATATATTATGGAATTCCTCTAATAATGGCAATCAAGTCTCCGTCCCTGACTTTCGCTTGGCTGATTTCATAGGACTGAAAAATTACTTAGGTGGGCTGAACTGGAATGACCTGACTAAGGGTCAGGTAGGTGGTGATGGTTGCCGATATGATGCTTTCCAGGGCATAGTTCTAGCTGCTCAGTCAAATTATGTTCCAAATAGGGAAATCAGATCAAACAAAAATGATCCTAAATGGATGAACAATAGATTAAAATATCTGATTGGTCAAAAGAGAGGCATATATAGGCAAATCAAAAGAGGAGAGGGGCAATTAAGAAATCGATATATTCAGTTAAAGAAAGAAATAAAAAAGGGAATTAGAAAAGCAAAAAGAGATTATGAGGTTAAAGTTGCAAGAGAATCGAAGACTAACCCAAAAGGATTCATTCAGGTATACAGAAGTAAGATCAGGGACAAGATAGGCCCACTCAAAAGTTCCTCGGGTCAGCTCACTGACAGTGATAAGGAAATATGTAGAATTTTTAACACATACTTCCTCTCAGTTTTTACACAGGAGGATACCAGCGATATTCCAGTAATGATAAATTATGTAGAACAGGACGATAATGAACTGTGCACGATTAGGGTCACAAGTGACATGGTCCTTAGGCAAATAGATAAATTAAAACCTAACAAATCCCCAGGCCCTGATGAACTGTATGCAAGGGTTCTAAAGGAATGTAAAGAGGAGCGTAGCACACCTTTGGCTAATCTTTTCAACATATCACTACAAACTGGCATGGTGCCAGATAAGTGGAAAATGGCAAATGTGATACCTATTTTCAAAACAGGTGACAGGTCCTTAGCTTCGAACTATAGACCAATAAGCCTAACCTCCATAGTGGGAAAATTTATGGAATCAATAATTGCCGAGGCAGTTCGTAGCCACCTTGAAAAGCACAAATTAATCAACGAATCTCAGCATGGTTTTACAAAGGGGCGTTCCTGCCTTACGAATTTATTAACTTTTTTCACTAAGGTATTTGAGGAGGTAGATCATGGTAATGAATATGATATTGTGTATATGGACTTCAGTAAGGCTTTTGACAGGGTCCCACATCAGAGACTATTGAGGAAAATTAAAGCACATGGAATAGGAGGAGAAATTTTTTCCTGGATAGAGGCATGGTTGACAAATAGGCAGCAGAGAGTTTGCATAAATGGGGAGAAATCAGAGTGGGGAAGCGTCACGAGCGGTGTTCCACAGGGGACAGTGTTGGGCCCCCTGCTGTTCACAATCTACATAAACGACATAGATGAGGGCATAAAGAGCGACATCGGCAAGTTTGCCGATGACACCAAAATAGGCCGTCGAATTCATTCTGACGAGGACATTCGAGCACTCCAGGAAGATTTGAATAGACTGATGCAGTGGTCGGAGAAGTGGCAGATGCAGTTTAATATAGACAAATGCAAAGTTCTAAATGTTGGACAGGACAATAACCATGCCACATATAAACTAAATAATGTAGATCTTAATATTACGAATTGCGAAAAAGATTTAGGAGTTCTGGTTAGCAGTAATTTGAAACCAAGACAACAATGCATAAGTGCTCGCAATAAAGCTAATAGAATCCTTGGCTTCATATCAAGAAGCATAAATAATAGGAGACCTCAGGTTGTTCTTTAACTCTATACATCCTTGGTTAGGCCTCATTTAGATTATGCTGCACAGTTTTGGTCACCGTATTACAGAATGGATATAAATTCTCTGGAAAATGAACAAAGGAGGATGACAAAGTTGATCCCATGTATCAGAAACCTTCCCTATGAGGATAGACTAAGGGCCCTGAAACTGCACTCTCTAGAAAGACGTAGAATTAGGGGGGATATGATTGAGGTGTATAAATGGAAGACAGGAATAAATAAAGGGGATGTAAATAGTGTGCTGAAAATATCTAGCCTAGACAGGACTCGCAGCAATGGTTTTAAGTTAGAAAAATTCAGATTCAGGAAGGATATAGGAAAGTACTGGTTTGGTAATAGAGTTGTGGATGAGTGGAACAAACTCCCAAGTACCGTTATAGAGGTCAGAACGTTGTGTAGCTTTAAAAATAGGTTGGATAAATACATGAGTAGATGTGGGTGGGTGTGAGTTAGACCTGATAGCTTGTGCTACCAGGTCGGTTGCCGTGTTCCTCCCTTAAGTCAATGTGACCTGACCTGACTAGGTTGGGTGCATTGGCTTAAGCCGGTAGGAGACTTGGACCTGCCTCGCATGGGCCAGTAGACCTTCTGCAGTGTTCCTTCGTTCTTATGTTCTTATGTTCTTATGTGTCATCGGCGAATTTGCTCATATCACTAGCAATTCCTTCATCAAGATCATTGATATATATTATAAACAACAACGGGCCCAAGACTGATCCCTGTGGAACGCCACTTGTTACTGATCCCCACGTATGTATAATGTTCGCCAAGACCGTAGTCCTGGCACGGGTCTCAATCTTGCGATGACCCGTCTCTGGCTCCCGAGGGAGAAAGGTTTCTACAATGATGCGACATATGCTGTTCAAGCACTCTTCTGGTAAGTTCAACTGGTGCATCTCATAAGCGACAACACCGTATGTACTCCTAACTATGGACACTAGCGAGGAGGACGATATGTCGTTATCACAGGCAACAGCTTGTCTGGTTCGTTGACTCCATGGTACACTAGTGTGGCCGCAGTCATCTCTGGTTCCTCTTCGGGAGGGAATATTACTCCTAGTTGCCTGCGGAGTGTCTCAGTAACTTCGCACTCCAGAAGATAGTGTGTTAGGGACCGCTGGACAACGTGCTGACAGTACTGGCACATCTCCTCAGCCTTGTCTACCAACATCTTGGCTGTGGGAAAGCCCAAACGAAGCCGATGGATGGCGGTACACTGCGCTCTGGACCAGCTTCTATCATATGGAGGGGGTTCTCCCTGAGTAGCTGCTCGGTACCACTGTTGAGATTGGGTATCACCTAAGACCTCCCCTATAAGTTTCATGGCTCTGGCAGCCACCAGTTTGGTCTGTCGTAGGCTGATTGGGACAGTAATCCCAACATGTGGATAGTCTGTTGCTGCCTTGGCTGCATCATCTGCCGCCTCATTTCCCCGGATGCCAGCATGGCTGGGGATCCAGTTCAATGTCGATCTGTTACCCTGAACTTCTAAGGCTGTCATTATGCTCAGGATCGATGTGATGAGGTGAACATTGTTCTGTGGTTGAGGATGGGAGAGGGCATTGATTGCAGACGTGGAATCAACATGTATGACAGGTCGGAGTCGATGTCGTAGGGCATGTGACAATGCCTGCTGAATCGCCACCAGCTCAGCTTGAAGGATCGTGCAGTGGTCAGGGAGTCGCCAGCCTTGTGTGTGACCATTGTGGTACAGTCCAGCTGCTGCTGTCTTCCTGTCAGGGTCGACAGAACCATCTGTGAAATACATTGCACATGTGCCTCCCTCTGCCAGTGCCATGCTTGTCTCAGCATGATTGCAGAGAGTGTCTTGACTGCAGAGACGCTTAGAGATGGGTAGCTGCATGATGCAAACATCGGCTGGGTCTGGGCGCCAGGGAGGTGGTGGATGGTACCCAGCAACAGAAAGGTCACAACTTTTCTCAAGGAGTAGTTGTATAGGCAGCAGCTTCCGCCCAGCAGCACAAAACGAACGAATCCAGGAGTAGTTCGTGAAGAGTGTGGGATCTTGTGCCATGGTTGTCAATATCCGTCTCCTTAGTGGGGTACCTTGCTGCCTGTGCAGAATCGTGGCCACTTTGCAGGCGTTTATGTATCTTACTCTGTCAGCCATGGAAGGAAGCCGGGCCTCAGATCTGAGACATACTGTGTTGGTTCAGATGGGGGCCCCAAGCATAGTTCTTATCGCCTGATTTTGTACGACCTCCACTCTTTGCCTGCTCTGCGGGAAGAGATGAGCTAACGCCGGTGCACCGTAGTCAATGAGCGAGCGTATAGCTTGTATATAGTACAAGCGAAGTACATCTTTGCTTGCCCCTGCACGGTGCCTCGTCATGGCTCTCATGGCGTTGAGTCTGAGTAGAGCACGTGACCTGACATACTCGACCTGTTTCTGAAAGGTCAGCTTTTTATCAATGTAGATTCCTAAGTACAGGTAGGAGCCTGTCCACTCAAGTTCTATATCCTGAATACGTAATCTGGTCCCTTGAACATCATTGCAAGAGATTTCTCGGCCGAGATCTTGAGGCCTAGTTCCTTGCAAGACTGCGTAATTAGGTCCAAAGCTCTCTGAGCCTGTCGTTCTAAATTGCCTTTCCCATTAACTACGAGTGCAAGATCATCAGCATAGCTGAGGAGCTGTGTACCACTATGAAAGGGAAGGCTCACAAGTTCCTGCATAAGGATGTTAAACAGGGTAGGACTGAGCACACCTCCTTGTGGCGTACCATTTTCCAGGGATATAAAGGAAGAGTAGTGTCCCTGAAAGCTGACGCAGGCCTGCCTGCCCCTAAGGTAGGACTCTATCCAGGCCAGGAGGCGTCCTTTGATTCCATTCCGAGCTAGTATTGCCAGAATTGCTGTTGGGCTGGCTAGCTCAAATGCCTTTTCAAGGTCGAGGTAGACGACAATACTAGTTTTTTTGTTACTGTCAGCAATCTGGCTTAGTAGAGTGGTTATGCACTCTGCTGTACCCACTCCTTTGGTGAAGCCAAATATGTGATGATGAGAGGGTCCAAGTTTCCATAGGAGGCGGTTTAACACCATCCTCTCAGCAGTCTTGGCTAAGCAGCTGGTCAGCGATATGGGTCTCATACTGCCTGGGTCCTTCGGCTTTGGAATTGGTACGATGGTAGCTTTCTTCCAAGCTGCTGGGAGTGTCCTGGCCCTCCACGACTTGTTAATGACGTCTAGTATGGCCTCCCATCCACTCTGCCCAGCCCGTGCAATCATGGAGTATGTAACACCATCGATGCCCGGGGCAGTGTCACCTGTTTTCTTAATGGCACGTCGGAGTTCCAAGTCCGTGAGGTCTTCATCAGTCACATCTTCCGACTCACATGCAGCTTGTATCGTTAGCTGGCGCTGTGGCAGAAGATCCGTCTGTTTATTCCGGATGTCCTGTGGGAGCTGAGTGGATGCTCCCCTGGAAGTGAAAAGCTCCACTAGTTTCTCAGCTTCCTGGGATGGGTTCGGGTGTGCTGGTGGCCTCGGCTTGCTCTTGCCATTTGCTATGTTGAGTTTGCCCCATATCTCAGATAAGGTGGTGTGATGCAAGAATGTTGAACATAAGAACAAGAATGTAGGAACACTGCAGAAGGCCTACTGGCCCATACGAGGCAGGTCCTTATCAAAACGACATCTACCTAAAGCTACTCAAGAAACAACTCCCGCACCCCCCAACACCAATCAAACCCAGCCCCTCCCACTCATATATTTGTCCAGTCTCTTCTTAAAGCTACCCAAGGTCCTAGCCTCTATCACCCCACTGGGAAGACTGTTCCACGCATCTACAACTCTGTTAGAAAACCAGTACTTACCTATGTCCTTTCTAAATCTAAATTTATCCAACTTAAATCCATTATTCCTGGTTCTTACCTGGTTCGACACCCTCAGTACTTTATTGTCTCCCTTGTTTATGCCCGTCATCCACTTATACACTTCAATGATATCTCCCCTCATTCTACGCCTCTCCAGAGAGTGGAGATTTAAGGCTTTAAGTCTATCTTCATACGGGAGGTTCCTTACACAGTAAATCATTTTAGTCATTCTTCTCTGTATGTCCATCCTGTAGTAAGGGGACCAAAACTGAGCAGCATAATCTAAATGAGGCCTCACAAGTGATGTATAGAGCTGTAAAATAACTTTTGGACTTCTGTTACTTATACTTCTTGAGATAAATCCAAGTAATCTGTTGGCTTTGTTGCGCACACTGAGGCACTGCTGTCTTGGCTTTAGATTTCTGCTTACCATGACTCCCAAGTCTTTTTCACATTCTGTATGACCAAGCTCTACTTCACCTAGATTATAGCTTCGAGGGTTATTTTCATTACCAAGGGCAAGTACCTTACACTTATCCACATTAAACTTCATCTGCCATTTCTCAGACCAAGACATTAATTTGTTCAAATCGTCCTGGAGTTCATTGATATCCTCCTCAGAGTGAATTATACGGCCTATCTTTGTATCATCAGCAAACTTACTCATGTCACTAGTAATCCCTTCATCAAGGTCATTAATGTAAATTATGAACAAGAGAGGGCCTAAAACTGATCCTTGTGGAACGCCACTAGTGACTAATCCCCATTCAGATTTCACTCCATTAATGGTAACTCTCTGCTTTCTATTGGTAAGCCATGCCTCAATCCATGCTAGAACTTTACCTCCTATACCATGAGCTGCCACTTTTCTTAAGAGTCTCTTGTGAGGTACTCTGTCGAAGGCTTTACTAAAATCCAAATAAACAATATCATATTCCTTATCACTGTCAACTGCCTCAAATGTTCTATTTAAGAACGTCAGTAAGTTTGTCAGGCAGGAACGACCTCTCGTGAATCCATGCTGAGATTCATTTATCAAGTTATGCTCTTCAAGGTGACTTCTGATAATGTCAGCTATAATTGATTCTAATAACTTGCCCACTATAGATGTCAGGGTTATTGGACGGTAATTTGAAGGAGTGGACTTATCCCCTGATTTGAATATAGGAACCACATTACCCATCTTCCACATCTCTGGCACAACACTGGTAAGGATGGACGCATTGAATACACTCGTTAATGGCATTCCTTAAGTACCCTTGAAAACAACTCATCGGGTCCCAGGGACTTATTTTGTTTCAGTTTGTCTATCTGTTTAATAACCATGTCCCTCGTGACAGTAATATTAGTTAACTTGAATTCATCAGGAACTAAATAATTGTTAATTACTGGAATCTCATTTACATCTTCCTGTGTAAAAACTGACAAAAAATAGTCATTAAATAAGGAACACATTTCCAGTTCATTATCCGTCAGCTGTCCATTCCCAGATTTCAGAGGTCCTACTTTTTCCTTCACCTTCGTCCTATACACTTGAAAGAACCCCTTTGGATTAGTCTTTGATTCATTAGCAACTCTAATTTCATAGTCACGTTTAGCCTTTCTAATCGCTTTTTTTACTTCTCTTTTAAGCTGAACATATTGGTCAGTAAGGTTAACCTCTCCTCTTCTGATGCGCCTATAAATTCCCCTTTTCTCCCCTAATAGATGCTTTAGCCTCCTGTTAACCCATTTGGGATCGTTATTATTAGACCTAATTTCTCTCTGGGGAATGTATATACTCTGGGCACTGTGTACATTATTAAGAAAACAATCATAAAAGCAGATCCCTTCATATTCATAAGTATGATTATCGTCAATAAAATCATTAGCTAGATAACCCCAATCAAGATTAGACAGATGTTCCCTAAGTCCATTATAATCGGCAGAACGAAAATCGGGGATTTTTACTGTATTATCATTATTCTTGCATTCCCAATTAATGCTAAAGGTGATGTATTTGTGATCACTTGCGCCAAGCTCTTCAGTGATCTCCAGATTATTCACGAGTGTTTCCTTATTTGACAAAACTAGGTCTAGCAAATTACTACCCCTGGTAGGTTCAGTTACACTCTGTTTCAGAAAACAGTCCTGAACTGTTTCCATGAAGTCACTGGACTCTAGATTACCTGTCAAAGAATTCCAGTCAATTTGACTAAAGTTAAAGTCCCCTACTATGACTACGTTACTGTGTCCAGAAGCCCTAACAATTTCGTCCCAAAGAAGTCTCCCTCTATCGTGATCCAAGCCTGGAGGTCGGTATATTACACCTAGAATTAGTTTTTCTTGACCCTCCACGAACTCTACCCAAACAGACTCTGTTACTGCTCCATCTATTTTTACACCTGTTTTTATGCAACAATTAATATTTTCTCGAACATACAATGCAACTCCTCCCCCCTTCCCATTACATCTATCCACATTGAATAACTTAAATCCCTGAATATTACACTCAGCAGTCATATCCCGACTCTTTAAATCATACCACGTTTCAGTTAATGCAATGATATCAAAGTTCCCAGCACATGCTACCAAACGTAGTTCATTAATTTTATTTCTTGCACTTCGACTGTTAGCATTTAATACCATCATATGTTTTTTCTTCTGCACATTTTTCCTATTCATCTTTGTTTTTACACAATTTCTGAAATTATCATTACCCAGAGTTACTCCATGACAGTTACTATTAAGATTCTTAATATCAGAGCATAAGTCAATATATCCATACTCATTATTAATTATTTCTAAACCCATACCTCTAACTAATCCTAGTTTAAAGTCCTAACAACCCCCTCAACTGAGTTAGCAAGAAAACCCACACCTGCCCTGGATAAGTGAACCCCATCCCTGGCATACATGTCATTTCGGCCATAGAAGTTGTCCCAGTTGTCAATGAATGGTACTGCATTATCCTTACAGTGTTTATCCAGCCAACAATTAATACCAATTGCTCTGGACAACCATTCATTACCAACACCTCTTCTTGGCAAAATGCCACATATAACAGGGCGCCCACCCTTCTTCCTAATCATGTCTATAGCTGTCCTGAACTTTCTAACTAAATCCTCACTTCTACGCTTGCCTACATCATTGCCTCCAGCACTGAGGCAAATAATAGGATTGATCCCATTACCGTTCATGATGTTGTCAAGCCGGCTAACAATGTCCTCCATCCCAGCCCCAGGAAAGCATACCCTTTGTCTCCTACTCCTGTCCTTCAAGCAGAATGCCCTATCCATGTATCTAACCTGGCTATCCCCAACAACAACAATATTCTTACCTTCCTTGTTGTCGTTCGCCGTGACGATCCCAGTAGTAGACTCACATTCGTCGGGTAGCACCGAGAATGCGTTGGAGGTTTCCATGGGAGTTTCCACAGCAGTCTCTTTCTTCTTCATCGTTTCTGGCTTTCCATTCGTCTTCTTGATCGTCAACTTCGTCGTCCCCTGCTGTCCAGCCACTGACCACGATCCCTTCTTGACCTGAGGACTCGAAACAGGAGGACTACTACGAATCCTCTTGTTTTCCTCGGTCAATCGCCTTATCTCCATCTTCGCTGCCCTCAATTCTTCCTTAAGTTGCTGGTAAAGTTGCTCGATGGAGGGCATCTTGGTTCAGTCCACGGGAGCAAACAAGACACTTCTTCACAGAGTTAATTACAGGTCACCACTCAAGAGCACACAAACAGGTCTTCACAGAGCTAAGTACACGTCACCACTGAGCTAAGTACACGTCACCACTGAAAATGTGTTCAGTCCACTGAAAATGTGTTGAGCACCACTCCAGCCATTTCTCAGTTTTTACTCTGAGAGAGACTCTGCGGGCATGCTGCACAATGGCTCTCAGAGTATTCCTGTTCTCTGCCGTAGGGTTACGCCTGTATAGCTTCCTAAAAGAGTTGATGCGGTGGTTCTGCTCCCGCACCTCGTCGTTGTAGAACCACCAGTCTCTTTTGTGAGTGCGTCCTGCGGACTTCTTTGGAATTGCGCACTCTGCTGCCTGGATGAGAACAGTGATTAGCTCCTGTTCAGCTGTATCACAGTCTTCAGATAGAGAGTATGTGGACCACCAGTCATGAAGATAATCCTGGAACACCTTCCAGTTGGCCCTCTTTACGTCCCATCTAGGAGGCAGCACAACTGTGGGAGGCCTGTTGATGTTGAAGGTGGTGATTACTGCAAAGTGGTCACTGACAAGCTGAGGATGAGTTTCCCATGTGGCTCCTGCTGCGAGTTGTCTTGACCCGAAGGTAAGGTCGAGGCAGCCACCCAACGGGTGTGTGGGGTCTCCATTGTTTAGCAACTTTACCTCTGGAATATCGTGTAGGAGCATTGCTATGTGTCTGCCAGCAGCATTGGTTGCTGAGTGAGAGTGCAGCATTGGGTGATATGCGTTGAAATAGTTCATTCTGTCAGACACTGCAACACAAGGGTATCTTGGTACAGACCATCAACTTCGACAACCTCTACTAGTGAGAACGGCTGGGTTTGAGAGGGACCTGCCCTCCCAAAGCAACCTACGTCTCACCTCCTGGCACTATATAAGGCCCAATTCTGTCACTTCAACTTCATATTGTTTCAGACAACGGAACAATGCTCTTCTCCAGACTGAGGGACTGACCCCCTCAAAACTTTAAGGGTGATGGACTGATTACATCGTCTTCAAGTATCTTCTGCTTCTGTCAACTTTTCTGTACTCGACTGAAGAAGCCTACTGTGTAGGCGAAACGTTTCGAAATAAAGATACCTAACTGTTGCATATGTGTCTTACCTAACAATCTGTCCGTATTTTATACCATTTTAATGTTCATTCTGTCAGACACTGCAACACAAGGGTATCTTGGTACAGACCATCAACTTCGACAACCTCTACTAGTGAGAACGGCTGGGTTTGAGAGGGACCTGCCCTCCCAAAGCAACCTACGTCTCACCTCCTGGCACTGTATAAGGCCCAATTCTGTCACTTCAACTTCATATTGTTTCAGACAACGGAACAATGCTCTTCTCCAGACTGAGGGACTGACCACCTCAAAACTTTAAGGGTGATGGACTGATTACATCGTCTTCAAGTATCTTCTGCTTCTATCAACTTTTCTGTACTCGTCTGAAGAAGCCTACTGTGTAGGCGAAACGTTTCGAAATAAAGATACCTAACTGTTGCATATGTGTCTTACCTTGCATATTGGTGTTCTGAAATACGTGTTTGGAGGTCTCTTGATGTTTCGCCCACATATAATTTGTTGCAGTCATTACAAGGGATTACGTATACCCCTGCAGAGGATGGAGGCTTGTCCTGTCTACTACTGGTGATGTCCTTGATGGTCGTGGTTGTGGAGGTAGATACTTGGAATGATGTTTTGGCAAAGATGTTGGAAACATGTTTGGCAATGGAGTTGGTTGGGAGGACTATGTATCTCTTCTCGGCAGTGTCTTCTCTGGGTGTGTTGAAGATGTTTAATGCCCGCCGTCTGCAGTCTCTGATGAAGTGACGAGGATAGTGGAGTTTAGAAAATACTTGTTCAATTATAGTGCATTCTTCCTCAAGGAACTCATTGCTGCAGATTCTGAGTGCACGTAGGAAGAAGCCTATAATTACACCACGTTTGGTTTTGGTGTCGTGGTGAGAGTAGAAGTGGAGAAGATCGTTTTGGTTGGTGGGTTTTCGATAAACTTTAAAACGAAGTTCGTGGTCAGCTTTGCAGAGCAGAACATCAAGGAAAGGAAGAGTGTTGTCGACTTCTTCTTCAAGTGTGAACTGGATTGAAGGCTCGACCTGGTTGAGCTTGTCTTGGAGAGCTTGAACGTTGAAGCGTTTAGGAGTTATGAGGAGAATGTCGTCAACATAACGACGCCAGGTGACAGACGAAGGAATAATGGTGGAGAAACGTTCGGCTTCTAGATGTTCCATGTATAGGTTCGCCAGGACTGCACTGAGTGGCGAACCCATGGGTAGTCCAAAAGTCTGCTGAAAGAGGTGATTTTCGAAAGAGAAACACGTAAAGCCAACACATAGTTCAACAAGGCCGATGAAATCGCTGGCTGGAATGGGAAGATCAAGTGAATCGTCAATTTTCCTGCGCAAGAGATCGATGGCTTGTGTAGTAGGTACTTTGGTGAATAGGGAAGTCACGTCAAGGCTGGAAAGTTTCTTGTTCCTGATGTTGATGTTGCGAATGCGATTGAGAAGATCACCCGAGTGTTTGAGATGTGCTGGACTGATAGTGCCCAAGAGTTTAGAGAGGTGTTTTGCGAGAATTCCTGAGAGCTGGTGGGGAGCACTGCCTATTCCCGAGGATATGGGCCTCAGTTGTTGTTTATAATATATATCAATGATCTTGATGAAGGAATTACTAGTGATATGAGCAAATTCGCCGATGACACGAAGATAGGTAGGATAATTGATTCAAACGTAGATGTTAGGGAACTTCAGGAGGATTTAGACAAACTCTACTCTTGGTCAGAAAAGTGGCAGATGCAGTTCAATGTAGATAAATGCAAGGTTCTGAAGCTCGGGAGTGTCCATAACCCTAGCACTTATAAGTTAAATAATGTAGAACTTAGCCATACAGATTGCGAAAAGGACTTGGGGGTTATGGTAAGCAGCAACCTTAAACCAAGACAGCAATGCCTAAGTGTATGTAATAAGGCAAATAGATTACTGGGATTTATATCAAGAAGTGTAAGCATCAGAAGTCCAGAGGTCATATTGCAGCTTTATACATCATTAGTAAGGCCTCACCTAGATTATGCAGCTCAATTCTGGTCTCCATATTACAGAATGGACATAAATTCGTTAGAAAACATTCAGCGTAGGATGACTAAATTAATACATAGCATTAGAAATCTTCCTTATGAAGAAAGATTGAAGACTCTTAAGTTACATTCACTCGTTAGACGAAGAATGAGGGGAGACCTGATCGAAGTGTATAAGTGGAAGATAGGTATTAATAAAGGGGATATTAACAAGGTCTTGAGGATATCTCTCCAAGAGAGAACCCGCAGTAATGGATTTAAATTAGATAAGTTTAGATTTAGAAAGGACATAGGAAAGTATTGGTTTGGAAATAGGGTAGTTGATGAGTGGAACAGTCTACCTAGTTGGGTTATAAGGACCTGCCTCGTATGGGCCAGTAGGCCTTCTGCAGCGTTCCTACATTCTTATGTTCTTATTGAGGCTAGGACTTTGGGTAGTTTCAAATTTAGGTTGGATAAGTACATGAGTGGGAGGGGTTGGATTTGAGAGGGACTTGCACATCGGAGCTTGTTTCTTGGGTGGCATTGAAAATTGGGTTGGTCAAATGTTTGTAAGTGGGATGAATTGTAAAGGACCTGTGGTGACCTGTACTTAACTCTGTGAAGAAGTGTCTTGTTTGCTCCCGTGGACTGAACCAAGATGCCCTCCATCGAGCAACTTTACCAGCAACTTAAGGAAGAATTGAGGGCAGCGAAGATGGAGATACGGCGATTGACCGAGGAAAACAAGAGGATTCGTAGTAGTCCTCCTGTTTCGAGTCCTCAGGTCAAGAAGGGATCGTGGTCAGTGGCTGGACAGCAGGGGACGACGAAGTTGACGTTCAAGAAGACGAATGGAAAGCCAGAAACGATGAAGAAAGAGACTGCTGTGGAAACTCCTGTGGAAACCTCCAACGCATTCTCGGTGCTACCCGACGAATGTGAGTCGACTACTGGGATCGTCACGACGAACGACAACAAGGAAGGTAAGAATATTGTTGTTGTTGGGGATAGCCAGGTTAGATACATGGATAGGGCATTCTGCTTGAAGGACAGGAGTAGGAGACAAAGGGTATGCTTTCCTGGGGCTGGGATGGAGGACATTGTTAGCCGGCTTGACAACATCATGAACGGTAATGGGATCAATCCTATTATTTGCCTCAGTGCTGGAGGCAGTGATGTAGGCAAGCGTAGAAGTGAGGATTTAGTTAGAAAGTTCAGGACAGCTATAGACATAATTAGGAAGAAGGGGGGGGCGCCCTGTTATATGTGGCATTTTGCCAAGAAGAGGTGTTGGTAATGAATGGTTGTCCAGAGCAATTGGTATTAATTGTTGGCTGGATAAACACTGTAAGGATAATGCAGTACCATTCATTGACAACTGGTACAACTTCTATGGCCGAAATGACATGTATGCCAGGGATGGGGTTCACTTATCCAGGGCAGGTGTGGGTTTTCTTGCTAACTCAGTTGAGGGGGTTGTTTGGACTTTAAACTAGGATTAGTTAGAGGTATGGGTTTAGAAATGATTAATAATGAGTATGAATATATTGACTTATGCTCTGATATTAAGAATCTTAATAGTAACTGTCATGGAGTAACTCTGGGTAATGATAATTTCAGAAATTGTGTAAAAACAAAGATGAATAGGAAAAATGTGCAGAAGAAAAAACATATGATGGTATTTTATGCAAACAGTCGAAGTGCAAGAAATAAAATTAATGAACTACGTTTGGTAGCATGTGCTGGGAACTTTGATATCATTGCATTAACTGAAACGTGGTATGATTTAAAGAGTCGGGATATGACTGCTGAGTGCAATATTCAGGGATTTAAGTTGTTCAATGTGGATAGATGTAATGGGAAGGGGGGAGGAGTTGCATTGTATGTTCGAGAAAATATTAATTGTTGCATAAAAACAGGTATAAAAATAGATGGAGCAGTAACAGAGTCTGTTTGGGTAGAGTTCGTGGAGGGTCAAGAAAAACTAATTCTAGGTGTAATATACCGACCTCCAGGCTTGGATCACGATAGAGGGAGACTTCTTTGGGACGAAATTGTTAGGGCTTCTGGACACAGTAACATAGTCATAGTAGGGGACTTTAACTTTAGTCAAATTGACTGGAATTCTTTGACAGGTAATCTAGAGTCCAGTGACTTTATGGAAACAGTTCAGGACTGTTTTCTGAAACAGAGTGTAACTGAGCCTACCAGGGGTAATAATTTGCTAGACCTAGTCTTGTCAAATAAGGAAACACTCGTGAATAATCTGGATATCACTGAAGAGCTTGGCGCAAGTGATCACAAATCCATCACTTTTAGCATTAATTGGGAATGCAAGAATAATGATAATACAGTAAAAATCCCTGATTTTCGTTCTGCCGATTATAATGGACTTAGGGAACATCTGTCTAATCTTGATTGGGGTTATCTAGCTAATGATTTTATTGACGATAATCATACTTATGAATATGAAGGGATCTGCTTTTATGATTGTTTTCTTAATAATGTACACAGTTGTGATGAATGGTTTGAAAAACCGACAAGTTGAAGATTGAGACACTTATGCAGCATATGGGAATCTTTATTCAGGAAACGTTTCGCCACACAGTGGCTTCAACACTTGTTCAACCTTTGGACGAAGACCTACTTCGACTAGTGGATGGTACCACTATGACCCCGCCTCCACCTGCTTCACGTCACCTCACTACAGTATATAAGCCACGTCTGCGGCCCTATGCTGTACATTTTACAAGAATGATGGACTGAACACATCGACTCCAGGTTGAGGGACTGATTACCTCATTCTCCTCCTCTCCTTACGCCTTCCTCTTTGTATTGGACTGATGACGCCACTGTGTGGCGAAACGTTTCCTGAATAAAGATTCCCATATGCTGCATAAGTGTCTCAATCTTCAACTTGTCGGTTTTTCAAACCATTCATCACAACTGTCAGACACTGCAGCATCATGGGATCTTGTTACAAAGAATTTTTCAACACTTGTTCAACCTTTGAACGAAGACCTACTTCGACTAGTGGATGTTACCACTATGACCCCGCCTCCACCTGCTTCACGTCACCTCATTACAGTATATAAGTCACGTCTACGGCCCTATGCTGTACATTCTACAAGATTGATGGACTGAACACATCGACTCCAGGTTGAGGGACTGATTACCTCATTCTCCTCCTCTCCTTACGCCTTCCTCTTTGTATTGGACTGATGAAGCCACTGTGTGGCGAAACGTTTCCTGAATAAAGATTCCCATATGCTGCATAAGTGTCTCAATCTTCAATGTACACAGTGCCCAGAGTATATACATTCCCCAGAGAGAAATTAGGTCTAATAATAACGATCCCAAATGGGTTAACAGGAGGCTAAAGCATCTATTAGGGGAGAAAAGGGGAATTTATAGGCGCATCAGAAGAGGAGAGGTTAACCTTACTGACCAATATGTTCGGCTTAAAAAAGAAGTAAAAAGGGCGATTAGAAAGGCTAAACGTGACTATGAAATTAGAGTTGCTAATGAATCAAAGACTAATCCAAAGGGGTTCTTTCAAGTGTATAGGACGAAGGTGAAGGAAAAAGTAGGACCTCTGAAATCTGGGAATGGACAGCTGACGGATAATGAACTGGAAATGTGTTCCTTATTTAATGACTATTTTTTGTCAGTTTTTACACAGGAAGATGTAAATGAGATTCCAGTAATTAACAATTATTTAGTTCCTGATGAATTTAAGTTAACTAATATTACTGTCACGAGGGACATGGTTATTAAACAGATAGACAAACTGAAACAAAATAAGTCCCCGGGACCCGATGAGTTGAACATTAAAATGGTATAAAATACCGACAGGTTGTTAGGTAAGACACATATGCAACAGTTAGGTATCTTTATTATAAAACGTTTCGCCTACACAGTAGGCTTCATCAGTCGAGTACAGAAAAGTTGATAGAAGCAGAAGATACTTGAAGACGAAGTAATCAGTCCATCACCCTTAAAGTTTTGAGGTGGTCAGTCCCTCAGTCTGGAGAAGAGCATTGTTCCATAGTATGAAACAATATGGAGATGAAGTGACAGGATGGAGCTTTATATAGCGCCAAGAGGTGAGACGTAGGTCACTAGAAGAGGTAAGAACTCAGATGTTGAGAGGTCAGGTCCCTCTCAAATCCAGCCGCTCTCACTAGTGGAAATTGTCGAAGTTGATTGCAGGTCTGTACCAAGATACCCTTGTGTTGTAGTGTCTGACAGATTGAACATTAAAATGGTATAAAATACGGACAGGTTGATAGGTAAGACACAAATGCAACAGTTAGGTATCTTTATTATGAAACGTTTCGCCTACACAGTAGGCTTCTTCAGTCGAGTACAGAAAAGTTGATAGAAGCAGAAGATACTTCCATATTGTTTCATACTATGGAACAATGTTCTTCTCCAGACTGAGGGACTGACCACCTCAAAACTTTAAGGGTGATGGACTGATTACATCGTCTTCAAGTATCTTCTGCTTCTATCAACTTTTCTGTACTCGACTGAAGAAGCCTACTGTGTAGGCGAAACGTTTCATAATAAAGATACCTAACTGTTGCATTTGTGAATGTAACTTAAGAGTCTTCAATCTTTCTTCATAAGGAAGATTTCTAATGCTATGTATTAATTTAGTCATCCTACGCTGAATGTTTTCTAACGAATTTATGTCCATTCTGTAATATGGAGACCAGAATTGAGCTGCATAATCTAGGTGAGGCCTTACTAATGATGTATAAAGCTGCAGTATGACCTCTGGACTTCTGTTGCTTACACTTCTTGATATAAATCCCAGTAATCTATTTGCCTTATTACGTACGCTTAGGCATTGCTATCTTGGTTTAAGGTTGCTGCTTACCATAACCCCCAAGTCCTTTTCGCAATCTGTATGGCTAAGTTCTACATTATTTAACTTATAAGTGCTAGGGTTATGGACACTCCCGAGCTTCAGAACCTTGCATTTATCTACATTGAACTGCATCTGCCACTTTTCTGACCAAGAGTAGAGTTTGTCTAAATCCTCCTGAAGTTCCCTAACATCTACGTTTGAATCAATTATCCTACCTATCTTCGTGTCATCGGCGAATTTGCTCATATCACTAGTAATTCCTTCATCAAGATCATTGATATATATTATAAACAACAACGGGCCCAAGACTGATCCCTGTGGAACGCTTCTTGTTACTGATCCCCACTCGGATTTAACCCCATTTATGGACACTCTCTGCTTCCTGTCTCTGAGCCATGATTCGATCCACGAGAGCACCCTTCCCCCAATGCCATGAGCTGCTAATTTCTTCAACAGTCTTTGGTGCAGAACTCTATCAAATGCCTTACTAAAATCTAAGTAAACAATATCAAATTCTTTATCGTGGTCAACAGCCTCAAAAGCTTTACTGAAGAAAGTTAATAAATTAGTTAGACAAGACCGGCCTCTTGTGAATCCATGCTGAGTATCATTAATCAAGCTATGCTTATCGAGATGGCTTCTTATAATCTCAGCTATAATTGACTCTAGTAATTTGCCTACAATTGAGGTCAGGCTTATTGGGCGGTAATTTGACGGTAACGACTTGTCCCCTGTTTTAAAAATAGGAATTACATTAGCCATCTTCCACATATCAGACACTACACCTGTTTGAAGAGATAAATTAAAAATATTAGTTAATGGTTCACAGACTTCCATTTTGCATTCCTTTAGAACCCTTGAAAAAACCTCATCAGGACCCGGTGACTTATTTTGCTTCAGTCTGTTTATCTGCTTCACAACCATTTCACTAGTGACTGTGATGTTACATAATTTATCTTCTTCTGGCTCACTATAAAAATTAATTACCGGAATATTATTAGTGTCTTCCTGTGTAAAAACCGAGAGAAAATAATTATTTAAAATCGAGCACATTTCATTCTCTTTGTCAGTAAGATGCCCATAGTTATTTTTAAGGGGACCTATCTTATCTCTGACTTTTGTTCTATAGACCTGGAAAAAACTTTTTGGGTTAGTTTTAGAATCCCAGCAAGTTTAATTTCATAGTCCCTTTTAGCTTTTCTTATCCCCTTTTTAATGTCCCTATAAATTCCTTTCTTATGCTCTAGTAGATATTTCAGCCTATTATTCATCCATTTTGGGTCATTTCTATTTGATCTAATTTCTTTATAAGGGATAAACGTTCTTTGAGCAGCATGTATTGTGTTCAGAAAACTGTCATATTGATAGCTCTCTTCGTTACCCCAGTCAACAGATGATAAGTGTTCTCTAAGCCCATCGTAATCTGCTAAGCGAAAATCTGGGACTGTTACTGAGTTATCCCTACTATCATACTTCCATTCAATTCTAAATGTGATTGATTTGTGGTCGCTAGCACCCAGTTCCTCTGAAACTTCTAAATTATTAACAAGGGATTCATTGTTTGCCAGAACTAAGTCAAGCAGGTTATTACCCCTTGTAGGTTCTGTCACAAACTGCTTCAAAAAACAATCCTGAACTACTTCTAAGAAGTCGTATGATTCTAAATTCCCAGTCAAGAAATTCCAATCAGTATGACTAAAGTTAAAGTCTCCTAGAATTACTACATTATCGTGCCTTGTGGCCCTAACAATTTCCTCCCATAGTAGTCTCCCCTGGTCCCTATCTAAATTTGGGGGACGGTATATCACACCTAAAATTAACTTTTCATGCCCCTCTGAAAATTCTATCCAGACTCTGTATGTGTCACTTCAGACTAAATACCCGTTTTTATGCAACAGTTTAAGCGATCTCGGACATACAATGCCACCCCACCCCCCTTCCCGATACTTCTATCTACTTGGACCATTTTAAAACCCTGAATGTGACATTCTGCAGGCATGTCCCGACTTTTTGAATTAAACCACGTCTCAGTAATGGCAAATACATCTATGTTACCTGCACTAGCAACTAGTCTCAACTCGTCCATCTTATTCCTAGCACTGCGACTATTTGTGTAATAAATACTTAAAGACCCTCCTCTCTCTTTACCCTTCCTGCTACTTTCTGTTATTCCACTAAACCTATTACTGTCCTTGTCAATTAGTGCCACTGGCTTTCCAGTATCCACCTTATTTTGCCTATTAATAGTTCTCCTAGTACTCATATTACTACCCTGAGACTTCACTAACTATTCCTAGTTTAAAGACCTAACAGCTCCCTCCACTGCGTTGGCCAGTGCTCCCACCCCACACCTAGATAAGTGAACCCCATCCCTGGCATACATGTCATTTCTGCCATAGAAGAGGTCCCAGTTGTCAATAAATGTTACCGCATTTTCCTTACAGTATTTGTCCAGCCAGCAATTGACACCAATTGCTCTGGACAACCATTCATTTCCAACTCCTCTCCTTGGCAAAATGCCACATATGACAGGTTTCCCACCCTTCCTCCTAATTATCTCTATTGCTGACCTATACCTGCTAATCAGGTCCTCACTCCTACGTCTGCCAACATCGTTGCCTCCAGCACTGAGACAGATAATAGGATTGCTCCCATTACCTCTCATGATGTCATCCAGACGGCTAACAATATCCTTCATCCCAGCTCCAGGAAAACACACTCTCTGCCTCCTACTCCTATCCTTCAAGCAGAATGCCCTATCCATGTAACTAATCTGGCTATCCCCAACAACAACAATGTTTTTACCTTCCTTGGCGTCGTCCGTCGTGATGCTCCGAGTAGTCGACTCACATTCGCCAGGTAGCATTACACCACTTGTAGAATTCGTCAAGACGTTCTCGATGGTCTTCGTTGGGGTTTCTAGGGATGTCTTACTCACGTCTGCCAATGCTTCTTTGGTGCTCGTTGTGGCATTCCCAGTAGAACACTCACATTCGTCAGGTAGCACCGAGAATGGGCTGGAAGTTTCCACGGTAGTCTTCTGGTTTCTCGTTGTTTCT
This sequence comes from Cherax quadricarinatus, assembly GCF_038502225.1. NCBI lineage: Eukaryota > Metazoa > Arthropoda > Malacostraca > Decapoda > Parastacidae > Cherax > Cherax quadricarinatus. The sequence goes on along the minus strand of NC_091293.1, from coordinate 34,971,445 downwards.
GCCTCTCCAACTGTTTTCTTGATCTTCAGCTTGGTTCCATGTTGCCCGGCCACTGACCAAGCTCCCCTCTTAACCTGGGGACTCACAACAGAAGGATTACTACGAATCCTCTTGTTCTCCTCCGTTAATCGCCGTATCTCCATCTTAGCAACTCTGAGCTCTTCTCTCAGCTGCTGGTAAAGTTGCTCAAGAGAGGGCATCCTGGTTCAGATTCACAGAGAGCACACAAACAGGTCTTCACAGAGCTAAGTACACGTCACCACTGAGCTAAGTACACGTCACTACTCTAAGTACACGTCACAAACAGAACTATGTTCTTATGTTCTTATTTAATGACTATTTTTTGTCAGTTTTTACACAGGAAGATGTAAATGAGATTCCAGTAATTAACAATTATTTAGTTCCTGATGAATTTAAGTTAACTAATATTACTGTCACGAGGGACATGGTTATTAAACAGATAGACAAACTGAAACAAAGTAAGTCCCCGGGACCCGATCAGTTGTTTTCAAGGGTACTTAAGGAATGCAAGATGGAGCTTAGTCAGCCATTAACGAGTGTATTCAATGCGTCCATCCTTACCAGTGTTGTGCCAGAGTTGTGGAAGATGGCTAATGTGGTTCCTATATTCAAATCAGGGGTTAAGTCCACTCCTTCAAATTACTGTCCAATAAGCCTGACATGTTGATAAATTAGACACATGTGCAACTCTTGGGTATCTTTATTGAGGAAACGTTTCGCCACACAGTGGCTTCATCAGTCCATACGTAGGAGAAACTTGAAGAACAGAAGGAGAATGAGGTAATCAGTCCCTCAACCTTGAGTCGATGTGTTCAGTCCATCAATCTTGAATAGAATACGGCATATCAGCGGAGAAGCAGCTTATAAACTGTATGGCAGGAGAGGTGTAGCAGTCATAGGTCGTGTCACATTTGTTCAATGTGGAAGTAGGTCGTGCCCAAGAATTAGGCAAGCGAAGAATTCCTAAGTATTAAGATCCCAAGAAGTTGCAGTGTCTGACAGATTTGTAGATGAATGGTTCAGAGAACCGACATGTTGATAAATTAGACACATGTGCAACTCTTGGGTATCTTTATTAAGGAAACGTTTCGCCACACAGTGGCTTCAACAGTCCATACGTAGGAGAAACTTGAAAACAGGAGGAGAATGAGGTAATCAGTCCCTCAACCTTGAGTCGATGTTGTGCAAGAAAGGTATAAAATACCGACAATATGAAAGTTAAGACACATGTGCAACATCTGGATATCTTTATTGTAGACGTTTCGCCATCCAGTGGCTTTATCAATACAGATTCTAGGACATAATAAGAAGACAGTAGAACTATATACAAAAGATGAGGTAATCAGTCCCTCGGCCTTGGAGTTAGTGTTCACAGCATCGTGGTGGAGGAGAATCTGGAGCAAAGGCAAAAAGACTGGCGGTTATATAGGCGTCAGTGGATAGGGACGGGCAACAGACGAGGGCAAAGTCACTGGTAGGCGGGATTCCCCAGTGGAAGTAGGTCCTTCCCAAAGAGATGGGTTATTTGCAGCAGCCGTGAAGAAGGTCTTGTAGATGTCCTCTGAACCAAGATTCCATGATGTTGCAGTGTCTGACAAGTTGTGCAAGAAAGGTATAAAATACCGACAATATGAAAGTTAAGACACATGTGCAACATCTGGATATCTTTATTGTAGACGTTTCGCCATCCAGTGGCTTTATCAATACAGATTCTAGGACATAATAGGAAGACAGTAGAACTATTTACAAAAGATGAGGTAATCAGTCCCTCGGCCTTGGAGTTAGTGTTCACAGCATCGTGGTGGAGGAGAATCTGGAGCGAAGGCAAGAAGACTGGCGGTTATATAGGCGTCAGTGGATAGGGACGGGCAGCAGACGAGGTCGTGCCCAAGAATTAGGCAAGCGAAGAATTCCTAAGTATTAAGATCCCAAGAAGTTGCAGTGTCTGACAGAGGAGAGGTGTAGCAGTCATAGGTCGTGTCACATTTGTTCAATATGGAAGTAGGTCGTGCCCAAGAATTAGGCAAGTGAAGAATTCCTAAGTATTAAGATCCCAAGAAGTTGCAGTGACACGACCTATGACTGCTACACCTCTCCTGCCAAACGGTTTATAAGCTGCTTCTCCGCTGATATGCCGTATTCTATTCAAGATTGATGGACTGAACACATCGACTCAAGGTTGAGGGACTGATTACCTCATTCTCCTCCTGTTCTTCAAGTTTCTCTTACGTATGGACTGATGAAGCCACTGTGTGGCGAAACGTTTCCTCAATAAAGATACCCAAGAGTTGCACATGTGTCTAATTTATCAACATGTCGGTTCTCTGAACCATTCATCTACAAGCCTGACATCTATAGTGGGCAAGTTATTAGAATCAATTATAGCTGACATTATCAGAAGTCACCTTGAAGAGCATAACTTGATAAATGAATCTCAGCATGGATTCACGAGAGGTCGTTCCTGCCTGACAAACTTACTGACGTTCTTCAATAGAACATTTGAGGCAGTTGACAGTGATAAGGAATATCATATTATTTATTTGGATTTTAGTAAAGCCTTCGACAGAATACCTCACAAGAGACTCTTAGGAAAAGTGGCAGCTCGTGGTATAGGAGGTAAAGCTCTAGCATGGATTGAGGCATGGATTAGCCATACAGCATGGATTAGCCATACAGATTGCGAAAAGGACTTGGGGGTTATGGTAAGCAGCAACCTTAAACCAAGACAGCAATGCCTAAGCGTACGTAAGAAGGCAAATAGATTACTGGGATTTATATCAAGAAGTGTAAGCAACAGAAGTCCAGAGGTCATACTGCAGCTTTATACATCATTAGTAAGGCCTCACCTAGATTATGCAGCTCAATTCTGGTCTCCATATTACAGAATGGACATAAATTCGTTAGAAAACATTCAGCGTAGGATGACTAAATTAATACATAGCATTAGAAATCTTCCTTATGAAGAAAGATTGAAGACTCTTAAGCTACGTTCACATGTTAGACGAAGAATGAGGGGAGACCTGATCGAAGTGTATAAGTGGAAGATAGGTATTAATAAAGGGGATATTAATAAGGTCTGAGGATATCTCTCCAAGAGAGAACCCGCAGTCATGGATTTAAATTAGATAAATAGGGTAGTTGATGAGTGGAACAGTCTACCTAGTTGGGTTATTGAGGCTAGGACTTTGGGTAGTTTCAAATAGAAAACACCATAGTTCCCTATTTGGTATCTCTGAGGCTGGGTATACCAAATAAATTTTCCAGAGGGTTCTCATTAGCAGCGCCTCAGTCTGGTCTACCAAACAGAAAACACCCTAGTTCAGTATTCGGTTTCTCTGTTCCTGGGTATACCAAATAAATTTTCCAGAGGGGTCTCATTAGCATTGCCTAAGCCTGTTCTACCAAATAGAAAACACCCTAGACCCCTATTCGGTTTCTCTAGGGCTGGGTATACTACAATTTGATCTACCAAATAGAAAACACCCTAGTTCCCTATTCGGTTTCTATAGGGATAGGTATACAAAATAAATTTTCCAGAGGGGTCTCATTATCAGTCCCACAGTCTGGTTTACCAAATAGAAAACACCCTAGTTTCCTATTTGGTATCTCTGGAGCTGGGTATACCTAATAAATTTTCTAGAGGTGTCTCATTAGCATCGCCTAAGCCTGTTCTAACAAATATAAAACACCCTAGATCCCTATTCCGTGTCTCTAGGGCTGGGTATATTACAGTCTGGTCTACCAAATACAAAAAACCTAGTCACCTATTCGGTTTCTCTTGGGTTGGGTATACGAAATAAATTTTCCAGAGATAGTTCATTAGCAGCGCCACAGTCTGGTCTACCAAATAGAAAGCACCATAGTTCCCTATTTGGTATCTCTCAGGCTGGGTATACCAAATAAATTTTCCAGAAGGGTCTCATTACCAGCGCCTAAGTCTGGTCTACCAAACAGAAAACACCCTAGTTCTCTATTCGGTTTCTCTAGGCCTGGGTATACCAAATAAATTTTCCAGATGGGTCTCATTAGCATTGCCTCAGCCTGTTCTACCGAACAGAAAACACCCTAGTTCCCTATTCGGTTTCTCTAGGCCTGGGTATACAAAATATATTTTCAAGAGGGATATCATTAGCAGCGCCAAAGTCTGGTATACCAAATAGATAACACCTTAGTTCCCTATTTGGTTTTTCTAGGGTTGGGTATACCAAATAAATTTTCCAGAGGGGTCTCATTGGCAGCACGACAGTTTGGTCTACCAAATAGTATTTTGTATACCCAGCCCCAGATACACCAAATAGGGAACTAGGGTATACCAAATAATTTTCCCACAGTGGTCTCATTAGCATCGCCTCAGCCTGTTCTACCAAATATAAAACACCCTCGATCCCTATTCGGTTTCTCTATGGCTGGGTATTCAAAATAAATTATCCAGAGATGTTTCCTTAGCAGTGCCACAGTCATGTTTACCAAATAGAAAACACCCTAGTTCCCGATTTGGTATCTCTAGGGCAGGGTATACCAAATAAATTTTAATTGGGGTCTCATTAGCAGTGCCTCAGTCTGATCTACAAAATATAAAACACCCTAGTTTCTTTTTCGGTTTCTCTAGTGCTTGGTATACAAAATAAATTTTCCAGAGGGGTCTCATTAGCAGCGCCACAGTCTGGTTTACCAAATAGAAAACACCCTTGTTCCCTATTTATTATCTCTGAGGCTGGGTATACCAAATAAATTTTCCAGGGCGGTCTCATTAGCAGTGCGACAGTCTGGTCTACCAAATAGAAAACACCCTAGATCCCTATTCGTTTTCTATAGGGCTGGGTATACCAAATAAATTTTCTACAGGGGTCTCATTAGCATCGCCTCAGCCTGTTCTACCAAATAGAAAACACCCTATATCCATATTCAGTTTCTCTAGGGCTGGGTATACTACAGTCTGGTTTACCAAATAGAAAATACCCTAGATCCCTATTCGATTTCTCTAGGGCTGGGTATACTACAGTCTGGTTTACCAAATAGAAAATACCCTAGCTCCCTATTCCGTTTCACAAGAGCTGGGTATACCAAATAAATTTTCCAAAAACATTTCATTAGCAGCGCCACAATCTGTTCTACCAAATAGAAAACACCCTAGTTCGATATTTGGTATCTCTGGATCTGGGTATACCAAATAAATTTTCTAGAGTGGTCTCATTAGCAGCGATACAGTGTTGTCTACCAAACAGAAAACACCCTAGTTCAGCATTTGGTTTCTCTACAGCTGGGTATACCAAATAAATATTCCACAGGGGTCTCATTGGCAGCGCCACAGTCTGGTCTAACAAATAAAAAACACCCTAGTTCACTATTTGGTTTCTCTTGGGCAGGTTATACCAAATAAATTTTTAACAGGGGTCTCATTTGCAGTGCCTAAGTCTGGTTTACCAAATATAAAACACCCCAGTTCCCTGCTCGGTTTCTCTAGGGCCGGGTATACCAAATAAATTTTCCTGAGAGGTCTCATTAGCAGTGCCACAGTCTGGTCTACCTAATAGAAGACACCCTAGTTCCTTATTTGGTACCTCTGGGGCTATGTATACCAAATAAATTTTCCAGACGGGTCTGATTAGCAGCGATACAACCTTGTCTACCAAATAGAAAACACCCTAGTTCCCTATTTAGTTTCTCTAGGGCTGGGTATACCAAATAAATTTTCCAGAGGGGTCTCATTAGAAGCTCCTCAGTCTGGTCTACCAAATAGAAAACACCATAGTTCCCTATTCGTTTCTCTAGGGCTGCGTATACCAAACAAATTTTCCAGTGATATCTCATTAACAGCGCCACAGTCTGCTCTACCAAATAAAAAATACACTAGTTCACTAATTGATTTCTCTAGGGGCAGGGTATACCAAATAAATTCTCAAGAAGGGTCTCATTAGCAATACCTCAGTCTGTTCTACCAAATAGCAAACACGCTAGATCCCTATTCTGTTTCTCAAGGGCTTGGTATACTTCAGTCTGGTCCACCAAATACAAAAAACCTACTTCCCTGTTTGGTATCTCTGGGGCTGGGTATACCAAATAAATTTTCCAGAGGGGTCTCATTAGCAGCGATACAGTCTTGTCTACATATTAGAAAACTCTCTAGTTCCCTATTCGGTTTCTCTAGGGCTGGGTATACCAAACAAATTTTCCAGTGATATCTCATTAGCAACGCCACAGTCTGGTCTACCAATTTAAAAATACCCTAGTTCACTAATTGGTTTCTCTAGGAACAGGCAATACCAAATAAATTTTCAAGAGGGGTCTCATTAGCAGTGAGACAGTCTGGTCTACCAAGTAGAAAACACACTAGTTCCCTATTTGGTATCTCTGTTGCTGCGTATAACAAATAAATTTTCCAGAGAGGTCTCATTAGCAGCGATACAGTCTTCTCTACCAAACAGAAAACGCCCTAGTTCATTATTTGGTTTCTGTAGGGCTGGGTATACCAAATAATTTTTTCAGTGGGGTCTCATTGGCAGTACGACAGTCTGGTGTACCAAATAGAAAACACCCTAAATACCAATTCGGTTTCTCCAGGGCTGGGTATTCTACAGTCTGGTCTACCAAATGCAAAACATCCTAGTTCCCTATTCGGTTCCTCTTAGGCTGGGTATACCAAATAAATTTTCCAGAGGGATCTCATTAGCAGCACCACAGTCTGGGCTACCAAATAGAAAAAACCCTAGTTCTCAATTTGGTATTTCTGGGGCCGGGTGTACCAAATAAATATTCCAGAGCGGTCTCATTAGCAGCGATACAGCCTTGTCCCCCAAATAGAAAACTCCCTAGTTCACTATTTGGTATCTCTGGGGCTGAGTATACCAAATAAATTTTCAAGAGTGGTCTCAATAGCAGCGATACAATCTAGTCTACAAAATGGAAAACACCCTAGTTCCCTATTTTGTTTCTCTAGGGCTGGGTATAAAAAAAATAAATTTTCCAGAGGAGTCTCATTAGCAGAGCCTCAGTCTGGTCTACCAAATAGAAAACACCCCAGTTCCCTACTCTGTTTCTCAAAGACTAGGTATACTACAGTCTGGTCTTCCAATCAGAAAACACCCTAGTTCCCTATTCGGTTTCTCTAGGGCTGCTTATACCAAATAAATTTTCCAGAGATATCTCTTTAGCAGCGCCACAGTCTGGTCTACCAAATAGAAAACGCATTAGTTCCCTATTTGGTATCTCTGGGGCAAGGAATTCCAAATAAATTTTCAAGATTGGTCTCATTAGCAGTGAGTCAGTCTGGTCTACCAAATATGAAACACCCTAGTTCCCTATTCGGTTTCTCAACGCTGGGTATACCAAATAAATTTTCCAGAGGGGTCTCATTGGCAGCGAGACAGTCTGGTGTACCAAACAGAAAACTCCCTAGATCCCTATTCGGTTTCTCTAGGGTTGGGTATACTTCAGTCTGGTCTACCAAATTCAAAACACCCTAGTTCCCTATTCGGTTTCTCTTGGGCTGGGTATACTAAACAAATTTTCCAGAGGGATCTCATTAGCAGTGCAACAGTCTGGGCTACCAAACAGAAAACACCCTAGTTCCCTTTTTGGTATCTCTGGGGCTGAGTGTACCAAATAAATTTTCCAGAGGGGTCTCATTAGCAGCGCCTCATTCTTGTCTACCAAATATAAAACACTCTAGTTCCCTATTCGGTTTCTCTAGGGCTGGGTATGCCAAATAAATTTTCAAGAGGGGCCTCATTAGCAGCGCCTCAGTCTGGTCTACCAAATATAAAACACCCTAGTTCAATATTTGGTATCTCTCGGGCTGGGTATACCAAACAAATTTTCCAGACGGGTCTGATTAGCAGTGATACAACCTTGTCTACCAAATAGAAAACACCCTAGTTCCCTATTTAGTTTCTCTAGGGCTGGGTATACCAAACAAATTTTCCAGTGATATCTCATTAGCAACGCCACAGTCTGGTCTACCAATTTAAAAATACCCTAGTTCACTAATTGGTTTCTCTAGGAACAGGCAATACCAAATAAATTTTCAAGAGGGGTCTCATTAGCAGTGAGACAGTCTGGTCTACCAAGTAGAAAACACACTAGTTCCCTATTTGGTATCTCTGGGGCTGCGTATAACAAATAAATTTTCCAGAGAGGTCTCATTAGCAGCGATACAGTCTTCTCTACCAAACAGAAAACGCCCTAGTTCCCTATTTGGTTTCTGTAGGGCTGGGTGTACCAAATAATTTTTTCAGTGGGGTCTCATTGGCAGTACGACAGTCTGGTGTACCAAATAGAAAACACCCTAAATCCCAATTCGGTTTCTCCAGGGCTGGGTATTCTACAGTCTGGTCTACCAAATGCAAAACATCCTAGTTCCCTATTCGGTTCCTCTTAGGCTGGGTATACCAAATAAATTTTCCAGAGGGATCTCATTAGCAGCACCACAGTCTGGGCTACCAAATAGAAAAAAACCCTAGTTCTCAATTTGGTATTTCTGGGGCCGGGTGTACCAAATAAATATTCCAGAGCGGTCTCATTAGCAGCGATACAGCCTTGTCCCCCAAATAGAAAACTCCCTAGTTCACTATTTGGTATCTCTGGGGCTGAGTATACCAAATAAATTTTCAAGAGTGGTCTCAATAGCAGCGATACAATCTAGTCTACAAAATGGAAAACACCCTAGTTCCCTATTTTGTTTCTCTAGGGCTGGGTATAAAAAAAATAAATTTTCCAGAGGAGTCTCATTAGCAGAGCCTCAGTCTGGTCTACCAAATAGAAAACACCCTAGTTCCCTACTCTGTTTCTCAAAGACTAGGTATACTACAGTCTGGTCTTCCAATCAGAAAACACCCTAGTTCCCTATTCGGTTTCTCTAGGGCTGCTTATACCAAATAAATTTTCCAGAGATATCTCTTTAGCAGCGCCACAGTCTGGTCTACCAAATAGAAAACGCATTAGTTCCCTATTTGGTATCTCTGGGGCAAGGAATTCCAAATAAATTTTCAAGATTGGTCTCATTAGCAGTGAGTCAGTCTGGTCTACCAAATATGAAACACCCTAGTTCCCTATTCGGTTTCTCAACGCTGGGTATACCAAATAAATTTTCCAGAGGGGTCTCATTGGCAGCGAGACAGTCTGGTGTACCAAACAGAAAACTCCCTAGATCCCTATTCGGTTTCTCTAGGGTTGGGTATACTTCAGTCTGGTCTACCAAATTCAAAACACCCTAGTTCCCTATTCGGTTTCTCTTGGGCTGGGTATACTAAACAAATTTTCCAGAGGGATCTCATTAGCAGTGCAACAGTCTGGGCTACCAAACAGAAAACACCCTAGTTCCCTTTTTGGTATCTCTGGGGCTGAGTGTACCAAATAAATTTTCCAGAGGGGTCTCATTAGCAGCGCCTCATTCTTGTCTACCAAATATAAAACACTCTAGTTCCCTATTCGGTTTCTCTAGGGCTGGGTATGCCAAATAAATTTTCAAGAGGGGCCTCATTAGCAGCGCCTCAGTCTGGTCTACCAAATATAAAACACCCTAGTTCAATATTTGGTATCTCTCGGGCTGGGTATACCAAACAAATTTTCCAGACGGGTCTGATTAGCAGCGATACAACCTTGTCTACCAAATAGAAAACACCCTAGTTCCCTATTTAGTTTCTCTAGGGCTGGGTATACCAAATAAATTTTCCAGAGGGGTCTCATTAGAAGCTCCTCAGTCTGGTCTACCAAATAGAAAACACCCTAATTCACTATTTCCTATCTCTGGGGCTGGATATACCAAATAAATTTTCAAGAGGGGTCTCATTAGCATCGCCTCAGCCTGTTGTACCAAATAGAAAACACGCTAGATCCCTATTCGGTTTTTCAAGGGCTGGGTATACTTCAGTGTGGTCTACCAAATTCAAAAAACCTAGTTCCCTATTCCGTTTCTCTAGGGCTTGGTATACCAAATAAATTTTCTAGAGCGGTCTCATTAGCAGTGATCTAATATTGTCTACCAAAAAGAAAACACCTTAGTTCCCGGTTCGGTTTCTCTAGGGCTGAATATACCAAATAAATTTTCCGGAGATATCTCATTAGCAGCGCCACAGTCTGGTCTACGAAACTGAAGACACCCTTGCTCCCTATCTGGTATCTCTGGGGCTGGGTATACCAAATAAATTTTCCATAGGCGTCTCATTAGTAGCGATACAGTTATGTCTACGAAATAGAAAACACCCTAGTTCCCTATTTGGTTTCTCTTGGGCTGGGTATACAAAATAAATTTTCCAAAGGGGTCTCATTAGCAGCGCCTCAGTCTGGTCTACCAAATAGAAAACTCCCTTGTTCCCTATTCGATTTCTCTAGGGCTGGGTATACTACAGTCTGGTCTAATAAATAGAAAACACCATAGTTCCCTATTCGGTTTCTCTAGGGCTGCGTATACAAAACAAATTTTCCAGTGATATCTCATTAACAGCGCCACAGTCTGGTCTACCAAATAAAAAATACACTAGTTCACTAATTGATTTCTCTAGGGGCAGGGTATACCAAATAAATTCTCAAGAAGGGTCTCATTAGCAATACCTCAGTCTGTTCTACCAAATAGAAAACACGCTAGATCCCTATTCTGTTTCTCAAGGGCTTGGTATACTTCAGTCTGGTCCACCAAATGCAAAAAACCTACTTCCCTATTTGGTATCTCTGGGGCTGGGTATACCAAATAAATTTTCCAGAGGGGTCTCATTAGCAGCGATACAGTCTTGTCTACATATTAGAAAACTCTCTAGTTCCCTATTCGGTTTCTCTAGGGCTGGGTATACCAAACAAATTTTCCAGTGATATCTCATTAGCAACGCCACAGTCTGGTCTACCAATTTAAAAATACCCTAGTTCACTAATTGGTTTCTCTAGGAACAGGCAATACCAAATAAATTTTCAAGAGGGGTCTCATTAGCAGTGAGACAGTCTGGTCTACCAAGTAGAAAACACACTAGTTCCCTATTTGGTATCTCTGGGGCTGTGTATAACAAATAAATTTTCCAGAGAGGTCTCATTAGCAGCGATACAGTCTTCTCTACCAAACAGAAAACGCCCTAGTTCCCTATTTGGTTTCTGTAGGGCTGGGTATACCAAATAATTTTTTCAGTGGGGTCTCATTGGCAGTACGACAGTCTGGTGTACCAAATAGAAAACACCCTAAATCCCAATTCGGTTTCTCCAGGGCTGGGTATTCTACAGTCTGGTCTACCAAATGCAAAACATCCTAGTTCCCTATTCGGTTGCTCTTAGGCTGGGTATACCAAATAAATTTTCCAGAGGGATCTCATTAGCAGCACCACAGTCTGGGCTACCAAATAGAAAAAACCCTAGTTCTCAATTTGGTATTTCTGGGGCCGGGTGTACCAAATAAATATTCCAGAGCGGTCTCATTAGCAGCGATACAGCCTTGTCCCCCAAATAGAAAACTCCCTAGTTCACTATTTGGTATCTCTGGGGCTGAGTATACCAAATAAATTTTCAAGAGTGGTCTCAATAGCAGCGATACAATCTAGTCTACAAAATGGAAAACACCCTAGTTCCCTATTTTGTTTCTCTAGGGCTGGGTATAAAAAAAATAAATTTTCCAGAGGAGTCTCATTAGCAGAGCCTCAGTCTGGTCTACCAAATAGAAAACACCCTAGTTCCCTATTCGGTTTCTCTAGGGCTGCTTATACCAAATAAATTTTCCAGAGATATCTCTTTAGCAGCGCCACAGTCTGGTCTACCAAATAGAAAACGCGTTAGTTCCCTATTTGGTATCTCTGGGGCAAGGAATTCCAAATAAATTTTCAAGATTGGTCTCATTAGCAGTGAGTCAGTCTGGTCTACCAAATATGAAACACCCTAGTTCCCTATTCGGTTTCTCAACGCTGGGTATACCAAATAAATTTTCCAGAGGGGTCTCATTGGCAGCGAGACAGTCTGGTGTACCAAACAGAAAACTCCCTAGATCCCTATTCGGTTTCTCTAGGGTTGGGTATACTTCAGTCTGGTCTACCAAATGCAAAACACCCTAGTTCCCTATTCGGTTTCTCTTGGGCTGGGTATACTAAACAAATTTTCCAGAGGGATCTCATTAGCAGTGCAACAGTCTGGGCTACCAAACAGAAAACACCCTAGTTCCCTTTTTGGTATCTCTGGGGCTGAGTGTACCAAATAAATTTTCCAGAGGGGTCTCATTAGCAGCGCCTCATTCTTGTCTACCAAATATAAAACACTCTAGTTCCCTATTCGGTTTCTCTAGGGCTGGGTATGCCAAATAAATTTTCAAGAGGGGCCTCATTAGCAGCGCCTCAGTCTGGTCTACCAAATATAAAACACCCTAGTTCAATATTTGGTATCTCTCGGGCTGGGTATACCAAACAAATTTTCCAGACGGGTCTGATTAGCAGTGATACAACCTTGTCTACCAAATAGAAAACACCCTAGTTCCCTATTTAGTTTCTCTAGGGCTGGGTATACCAAACAAATTTTCCAGTGATATCTCATTAGCAACGCCACAGTCTGGTCTACCAATTTAAAAATACCCTAGTTCACTAATTGGTTTCTCTAGGAACAGGCAATACCAATTAAATTTTCAAGAGGGGTCTCATTAGCAGTGAGACAGTCTGGTCTACCAAGTAGAAAACACACTAGTTCCCTATTTGGTATCTCTGGGGCTGCGTATAACAAATAAATTTTCCAGAGAGGTCTCATTAGCAGCGATACAGTCTTCTCTACCAAACAGAAAACGCCCTAGTTCCCTATTTGGTTTCTGTAGGGCTGGGTGTACCAAATAATTTTTTCAGTGGGGTCTCATTGGCAGTACGACAGTCTGGTGTACCAAATAGAAAACACCCTAAATCCCAATTCGGTTTCTCCAGGGCTGGGTATTCTACAGTCTGGTCTACCAAATGCAAAACATCCTAGTTCCCTATTCGGTTCCTCTTAGGCTGGGTATACCAAATAAATTTTCCAGAGGGATCTCATTAGCAGCACCACAGTCTGGGCTACCAAATAGAAAAAAACCCTAGTTCTCAATTTGGTATTTCTGGGGCCGGGTGTACCAAATAAATATTCCAGAGCGGTCTCATTAGCAGCGATACAGCCTTGTCCCCCAAATAGAAAACTCCCTAGTTCACTATTTGGTATCTCTGGGGCTGAGTATACCAAATAAATTTTCAAGAGTGGTCTCAATAGCAGCGATACAATCTAGTCTACAAAATGGAAAACACCCTAGTTCCCTATTTTGTTTCTCTAGGGCTGGGTATAAAAAAAATAAATTTTCCAGAGGAGTCTCATTAGCAGAGCCTCAGTCTGGTCTACCAAATAGAAAACACCCTAGTTCCCTACTCTGTTTCTCAAAGACTAGGTATACTACAGTCTGGTCTTCCAATCAGAAAACACCCTAGTTCCCTATTCGGTTTCTCTAGGGCTGCTTATACCAAATAAATTTTCCAGAGATATCTCTTTAGCAGCGCCACAGTCTGGTCTACCAAATAGAAAACGCATTAGTTCCCTATTTGGTATCTCTGGGGCAAGGAATTCCAAATAAATTTTCAAGATTGGTCTCATTAGCAGTGAGTCAGTCTGGTCTACCAAATATGAAACACCCTAGTTCCCTATTCGGTTTCTCAACGCTGGGTATACCAAATAAATTTTCCAGAGGGGTCTCATTGGCAGCGAGACAGTCTGGTGTACCAAACAGAAAACTCCCTAGATCCCTATTCGGTTTCTCTAGGGTTGGGTATACTTCAGTCTGGTCTACCAAATTCAAAACACCCTAGTTCCCTATTCGGTTTCTCTTGGGCTGGGTATACTAAACAAATTTTCCAGAGGGATCTCATTAGCAGTGCAACAGTCTGGGCTACCAAACAGAAAACACCCTAGTTCCCTTTTTGGTATCTCTGGGGCTGAGTGTACCAAATAAATTTTCCAGAGGGGTCTCATTAGCAGCGCCTCATTCTTGTCTACCAAATATAAAACACTCTAGTTCCCTATTCGGTTTCTCTAGGGCTGGGTATGCCAAATAAATTTTCAAGAGGGGCCTCATTAGCAGCGCCTCAGTCTGGTCTACCAAATATAAAACACCCTAGTTCAATATTTGGTATCTCTCGGGCTGGGTATACCAAACAAATTTTCCAGACGGGTCTGATTAGCAGCGATACAACCTTGTCTACCAAATAGAAAACACCCTAGTTCCCTATTTAGTTTCTCTAGGGCTGGGTATACCAAATAAATTTTCCAGAGGGGTCTCATTAGAAGCTCCTCAGTCTGGTCTACCAAATAGAAAACACCCTAATTCACTATTTCCTATCTCTGGGGCTGGATATACCAAATAAATTTTCAAGAGGGGTCTCATTAGCATCGCCTCAGCCTGTTGTACCAAATAGAAAACACGCTAGATCCCTATTCGGTTTTTCAAGGGCTGGGTATACTTCAGTGTGGTCTACCAAATTCAAAAAACCTAGTTCCCTATTCCGTTTCTCTAGGGCTTGGTATACCAAATAAATTTTCTAGAGCGGTCTCATTAGCAGTGATCTAATATTGTCTACCAAAAAGAAAACACCTTAGTTCCCGGTTCGGTTTCTCTAGGGCTGAATATACCAAATAAATTTTCCGGAGATATCTCATTAGCAGCGCCACAGTCTGGTCTACGAAACTGAAGACACCCTTGCTCCCTATCTGGTATCTCTGGGGCTGGGTATACCAAATAAATTTTCCATAGGCGTCTCATTAGTAGCGATACAGTTATGTCTACGAAATAGAAAACACCCTAGTTCCCTATTTGGTTTCTCTTGGGCTGGGTATACAAAATAAATTTTCCAAAGGGGTCTCATTAGCAGCGCCTCAGTCTGGTCTACCAAATAGAAAACTCCCTTGTTCCCTATTCGATTTCTCTAGGGCTGGGTATACTACAGTCTGGTCTAATAAATAGAAAACACCATAGTTCCCTATTCGGTTTCTCTAGGGCTGCGTATACAAAACAAATTTTCCAGTGATATCTCATTAACAGCGCCACAGTCTGGTCTACCAAATAAAAAATACACTAGTTCACTAATTGATTTCTCTAGGGGCAGGGTATACCAAATAAATTCTCAAGAAGGGTCTCATTAGCAATACCTCAGTCTGTTCTACCAAATAGAAAACACGCTAGATCCCTATTCTGTTTCTCAAGGGCTTGGTATACTTCAGTCTGGTCCACCAAATGCAAAAAACCTACTTCCCTATTTGGTATCTCTGGGGCTGGGTATACCAAATAAATTTTCCAGAGGGGTCTCATTAGCAGCGATACAGTCTTGTCTACATATTAGAAAACTCTCTAGTTCCCTATTCGGTTTCTCTAGGGCTGGGTATACCAAACAAATTTTCCAGTGATATCTCATTAGCAACGCCACAGTCTGGTCTACCAATTTAAAAATACCCTAGTTCACTAATTGGTTTCTCTAGGAACAGGCAATACCAAATAAATTTTCAAGAGGGGTCTCATTAGCAGTGAGACAGTCTGGTCTACCAAGTAGAAAACACACTAGTTCCCTATTTGGTATCTCTGGGGCTGTGTATAACAAATAAATTTTCCAGAGAGGTCTCATTAGCAGCGATACAGTCTTCTCTACCAAACAGAAAACGCCCTAGTTCCCTATTTGGTTTCTGTAGGGCTGGGTATACCAAATAATTTTTTCAGTGGGGTCTCATTGGCAGTACGACAGTCTGGTGTACCAAATAGAAAACACCCTAAATCCCAATTCGGTTTCTCCAGGGCTGGGTATTCTACAGTCTGGTCTACCAAATGCAAAACATCCTAGTTCCCTATTCGGTTGCTCTTAGGCTGGGTATACCAAATAAATTTTCCAGAGGGATCTCATTAGCAGCACCACAGTCTGGGCTACCAAATAGAAAAAACCCTAGTTCTCAATTTGGTATTTCTGGGGCCGGGTGTACCAAATAAATATTCCAGAGCGGTCTCATTAGCAGCGATACAGCCTTGTCCCCCAAATAGAAAACTCCCTAGTTCACTATTTGGTATCTCTGGGGCTGAGTATACCAAATAAATTTTCAAGAGTGGTCTCAATAGCAGCGATACAATCTAGTCTACAAAATGGAAAACACCCTAGTTCCCTATTTTGTTTCTCTAGGGCTGGGTATAAAAAAAATAAATTTTCCAGAGGAGTCTCATTAGCAGAGCCTCAGTCTGGTCTACCAAATAGAAAACACCCTAGTTCCCTATTCGGTTTCTCTAGGGCTGCTTATACCAAATAAATTTTCCAGAGATATCTCTTTAGCAGCGCCACAGTCTGGTCTACCAAATAGAAAACGCGTTAGTTCCCTATTTGGTATCTCTGGGGCAAGGAATTCCAAATAAATTTTCAAGATTGGTCTCATTAGCAGTGAGTCAGTCTGGTCTACCAAATATGAAACACCCTAGTTCCCTATTCGGTTTCTCAACGCTGGGTATACCAAATAAATTTTCCAGAGGGGTCTCATTGGCAGCG
This sequence comes from Cherax quadricarinatus, assembly GCF_038502225.1. Taxonomy (NCBI): domain Eukaryota; kingdom Metazoa; phylum Arthropoda; class Malacostraca; order Decapoda; family Parastacidae; genus Cherax; species Cherax quadricarinatus. The sequence continues at coordinate 34,954,949 of NC_091293.1, read as the reverse complement.
AGACAGTCTGGTGTACCAAACAGAAAACTCCCTAGATCCCTATTCGGTTTCTCTAGGGTTGGGTATACTTCAGTCTGGTCTACCAAATGCAAAACACCCTAGTTCCCTATTCGGTTTCTCTTGGGCTGGGTATACTAAACAAATTTTCCAGAGGGATCTCATTAGCAGTGCAACAGTCTGGGCTACCAAACAGAAAACACCCTAGTTCCCTTTTTGGTATCTCTGGGGCTGAGTGTACCAAATAAATTTTCCAGAGGGGTCTCATTAGCAGCGCCTCATTCTTGTCTACCAAATATAAAACACTCTAGTTCCCTATTCGGTTTCTCTAGGGCTGGGTATGCCAAATAAATTTTCAAGAGGGGCCTCATTAGCAGCGCCTCAGTCTGGTCTACCAAATATAAAACACCCTAGTTCAATATTTGGTATCTCTCGGGCTGGGTATACCAAACAAATTTTCCAGAGGGGTCTCATTAGCAGCGATGCAGTCTTGTCCACCAAATAGAAAACGCCCTCGTTCCCTATTTGGTTTCCCTAGGGCTGGGTTTACCAAACAAATTTTCCGGAGAGGTCTCATTGGCAGCGCGACAGTCTGGTCTATGAAATAGAAAACACCTCAGTTCTGTATTCGGTTCCTCTAAAGCTGCGTATACCAAATAAATTTTCCAGAGTGGTCTCATTATCAGCGATACAATCTTCTCTACCAAATAGAAAACACCTTGGTTCCCTATTTGGTTTCTCTAGAGTTGAGTATACCTAATAATTTTTTCAGTGGGGTCTCATTGTCAGTGCGACAGTCTGGTGTACCAAATAGAAAACGCTCTGGATCCGTATTCGGTTTTTCTAGGGATGAGTATACTACAGTCAGGTTTGCCAAGTGCAAAACACCCTAGTTCCCTATTCGGTTATTCTAGGGCTGGGTATACCAAATAAATTTTCCAGAGAGATCTCATTAGCAGTGCCACAGTCTGGGCTACCAAACAGAAAACACCCTAGTTCTGTATTTGGTATCCCTGGGGCTGTGTTTAACAAATAAATTTTCCAGGGGTTCTCATTAGCATTGCCTCAGTCTGTTCCACCAAATAGAAAACACCCTAGATCCCTATTGGGTTTTTCTAGGGCTGGGTATGCTTCAGTCTGGTTTACCAAATAGAAAACACCCTAGTTCCCTATTCAGTTTCTCTAGTGCTGGGTATACAAAATAAATTTTAAAGAGGCGCCTCATTAGCACCGCCACAGTCTGGTGTACCAAATAGAAAACACGCTTGTTCCCTATTCGGTTTCTCTATGGCTGGGTATACTACAGTCTGGTCTGCCAAATACAAAAAACCTAGTCACCTATTCGGTTTCTCTTGGGCTGGGTATAACAAATAAATTTTCCAGAGAGGCCTCTTTAGGGGGGCTGTAGGGCAATTTTCCGCGCGCGCTCACCGAAAAATCGAAAAAATATGGAAATTGAGTTATATATACTGAAAAATAGCTCAACTCTTTGGCAACACACTGGTACCAGAATGAATGTTCTACGACGTTTCTACAAGAAATTATAGTCATTTATATCAGGTATGGTGACGGCGATGTTGGTACCGAGTCTGCTCAGGGCCTATATATTTTTTGGAGTTATTTTCTTGTTTTTTATCGCCTTTTCTTGCATTATTCTTTCTAATATAATAACTGACTATTTGGCATCATAAAACAGTAGGCGGGACTTATCCGCAGACTTTGTGACTACCGGGAACCAGATGGGAACGCTCGGCAGTGTTCCTGCTCCCGAGGTACCAGCAGGAATCGTCCATTATTACGCTTATATATCAACTCTACGGCTTATTTGTCTATCAGAATTGATCTAATATGATATAATAAACACTCTAAATAACATACAAACATGTTATATACTCTAGGCTGAATAAAATAGGCCATAATATGACGAAAGATTATCGGGAATATTTCGAGTTGCTCCTCTCCAAGTCCCATTCTTTAGTCTCTGAGTAAGAGAAAACGGTGTTTTGAAGAGGATAACTGCACTAGAACATCAGTTTACTAAGAAATACACCCAAACAAACGCGATTTTCGCGAAAATTTTTTTTTTTTTTTGAGACGGGGGCCGGCCGGCATTCCCGGCCGATATCTCGGAAGTAACTTATTCACCTAAGGACCGAAATGCTTCCTTTATTACTTAATTAAATGGAATAATATTCACAGACATTGTAGAATAATGATTTCTCTTATTTTGACCGTTGAGTTTTTGGAAATATTCAAAATACTTTGGGAGTTATGTGGGAGTAAAGGGCAGATTTTTTTGCAATATTCCAGAACTAACAAACTTTATTTTTTTGTGAAATAACGGTAAGGTATTTAGAGGAAATCTAACGGTCAAAATAAGTATTAGCATTGTTCTCTCGGCACCAAGTGTCCAAACAACCTTACGTAGCCCCATATAAGAATGACTTCTGTCCCAAGGGCATTTTCAGTAAATCAGTCTTTTCTCAGTTGTTGTTTGAGGTATATTTTTGATAAATATTTTCAAGAAAGAGTGAGAACACTTTGTCTTGTGTACCAAAACTGGAGAAAATCGGACGGTAAATAAACGAGTTAGGAATTTTGCCCTACAGCCCCCTTTAGCAGCGCCACACTCTGGTCTGCCAAATATAAAACACCCTTGTTCCCCATTCGGTTTCTCTAGGGCTGGGTATACAAAATAACTTTTTCACAGGGGTCTCATTAGCAGCACCTCAGTCTGGTCTACCAAAGAGACAATACCCTAATTCCCTATTCGGTTTCTTTAGAGCTGCTTATACCAAATAAATTTTCCAGAGATATCTCATTACCAGCTCAACAGTTTGGTCTACCAAATAGAAAACACCCTAGTTCCCTATTTGGTATCTCTGGGGCTGGGTATACCTAATAAATTTTCCAAAGGGGGTCTGATTAGCAGCGCGACAGTCTGCTCTACGAAATAGAAAACACCTTAGTTCTGTATTCGGTTTCTCTAGGGCTGGGTATACCAAATAAATTTTCTAGAGGGGTATCCTTAGCATCGCCTCAGCCTGCTCTACAAATAGAAAACACGCTAGATCCCTATTCGGTTTCTCAATGGCTGGGTACACTACAGTCTGGCCTACCAAATTTAAAAACCCTAGTTCCCTATTCGGTTTCTCTAGGACTGGGTATACCAAATAAATTTTCCAGAGATATCTCATTAGCAGTGCCTCACTTTGTTCTACCAAATAGAAAACACCCTAATTCCCTATTCGGTTTCTCTGGGGCTGGGTATACCAAATAAATTTTCCAGAGGGGTCTCATTAGCAGCGCCTCAGTCTGGTCTACCAAATATAAAACACCCTAGATCCCTATTCGGGTTCTCTATGGCTGGTTATACAAAATAAATTATCCACAGATATTTCATTAGCAGTGCCACAGTTTTGTTTACCAAATAGAAAACACCCTAGTTCCCTATTTGATATCTCTAGGGCTGGGTATACCAAATTAATTTTCCAGAGGGGTCTCATTAGCAGCGCCTCAGTCTGGGCTACCAAATAGAAAACACCCTAGTTCCTAGTTGGTTTCTCTAGGACAGGGTATACCAAATTAATTTTCCAGAGGGGTCTCATTAGCAGCGTCTCAGTCTGGCCTACCAAATAGAAAACACCCTAGTTCCCTATTTGGTGTATCTGGGGCTGAGTATAGCAAATAAATTTTCCAACGGGAAAGGAAGGAATCTAGGGTGTTTTCTGATTGGTAGACCAAACTGTTGCATTTCTAATGAGACCCCTATGGAAAATTTATTTTGTATAACCAGCCCTAGAGATATCAAATAAGGAACTAGGGTGTTTTCTATTTGGTAGACCAGAATGTGGCACTGCCAATGAGATATCTCTGGAAAATTTACTTGGTATATGCAGCCCTAGAAAAACCGAATAGGGAACTAGGGTTTTTTTGTATTTGGTAGACCAGACTGTAGTATTCCCAGCCGTATAGAAACCGAATAGAGATATAGGGTGTTTTCTATTTTTTAGACCAGATTGTTGCATTACTAATGAGACCACTATGGAAAATTTATTTGGTATAACCAGCCCTACAGAAACCAAATAGGGAACTAGGGTTTTTTGTATTTGGTAGACAAGACTGTATCGTTGCTAATGAGACCCCTCTGGAAAATTTATTTAGTATACCCAGCCTCAGAAATACCAAATAAGGACCTAGGGTGTTTTCTATTTAATAGACCAGACTGTGGCACTGCTAATGTGATATCTCTGTAAAATTTGTTTCGTATACCCAGCCCTAGAGAAACCGAATAGGGAACTAGTGGGTTTTCTATTTGGAAGCCCAGTCTGTGGTGCTGCTAGTGAGATCCCTCTTGAAAATTTATTTTGTATACCCAGCCCTAGAGAAACCGAAAAAGGAACTAGGGTGTTTTCTATTTGGTAGACCAGACTGTAGTATACCAAGCCCTAGAGAAACCTAATAGGCATCTAGGGTGTTTTCTATTTGGGAGAACAGGCTGAGGCGATGCTAATAAGACCCCTTTCTAAAATTTATTTGGTATACCCAGCCCTAGAGAAACCGAACAGGGAACTAGGGTTTTTTTTCATTTGGTAGACCAAACTGTAGTATACCCAGCCCTAGAGAAACCGAATAGGAATCTAGGGTGTTTTCTATTTGATAGAACAGGCTGAGGCGATGCTAATGAGACGCCTCTGGAAAATTTATTTGGTACACCCAGCCGCAGAGGAACCGACTAGTGAACTAGGATGTTTTCTATTTGGTAGACCAGACTGAGGCGCTGCTAATGAGACCCCTCTTTAAAATTTATTTGGTATACCCAGCCCTAGAGAAACCAAATAGGGAACTAGGGTGTTTTCTATTTGGTAGAATAGACTGTATCGCTGTTAATGAGACCTCTCTGGAAAATTTATTTGGCACACCCAGCCCCAGAGATACCAAATAGGGAACTATGGTGTTTTATGTTTGGCAGCCCAGACTGTAGTGCTGCTAATGAGATCCCTCTTGAAAATTTATTTTGTATACTAAGCTCTAGAGAAACCGAATAGGGATCTAGGGTGTTTTCTATTTGGTACACCAGACTGTCGTGCTGCCAATGAGACTCCACTGGAAAATTAATTTGGTATACCCAGCCTCAGAGATATCAAATAGGGAACTAGGGTGTTTTTCATTTGGTAGACCAGACTGTAGTATACCCAGCCCTTGAGAAACCGAACAGGGATCTAGGGTATTTTCTATTTGGTACACCAGACTGTCGTGCTGCCAATGAGACTCCACTGGAAAATTAATTTGGTATACCCAGCCTCAGAGATATCAAATAGGGAACTAGGGTGTTTTCTATTTGGTAGACCCGACTGTGGTGCTGCTAATGAGATATTTCTGGAAAATTTATTTGGTATACCCAGCCCTAGAGGAACCGAATAGGGGACTAGGTTTTTGGTATTTGGTAGACCAGACTGTAGTATACCCAGCTCAAGAGAAACCAATTAGTGAACTAGCGTGTCTTCTATTTGGTAGACAAGGCTGTGGCGCTGCTAATGAGACGCCTCTTTAAAATTTATTTTGAATATCCAGCACTAGAGAAACTGAATAGGGAACTAGGGTGTTTTCTATCTGGTAAACCAGACTGTAGTATACCCAGCCCTACAAAAACTGAATAGGAATCTAGTGTGTTGTCTATTTGGTAGACAGACAGAGGCAATGCTAATGAGACCCCTCTGGAAAATTTATTTGGTATACCCAGCCCTAGAGAAACCGAATAGGGACTGGTGTGTTTTGTATTTCTTAGACCTGACTGTAGTATTCCCAGGCCTAGAGAAACTAAATAGGGATCTAGGGTGTTTTCTATTTGGTACACCAGATTGTTGCGCTGCTGAGGCCCCGTGGAAAATTTACTTGGTATACATAGCCCTAGAGAAAACAAATGGGGAACTCAGGTGTTTTCTCTTTGGTAGACAAGACTGTGGCACTGCTGATGAGAACCCTCTGGAAAATTTATCTGGTATATCCAGCCCTAGAGAAACCGAATAGGGAACTAGTGTGTTTTCTATTTGGTAGACCAGACTGTAGTATACCCAGCCATAGAGAAACCGAATAGGGATCTAGGGTGTTTTCTGTTTGGTAGAACAGGCTGTGGGGATGCTAATGAGACCCCTCTGGAAAATTTATTTGGTACATCCAGCCCCAGATATACCAAATAGGGAACTAGGGTTTTTTCTGTTTGGTAGACCAGACTCAGGCGCTGCTCATATACCCATCTGGAAAATTTATTTGGTATACCCATCCCCAGAGATACTAAATAGGGTATTTTCTATTTGGTAGACCAGACTGTGGCGCTGCTAATGAGACCGCTCTTGAAAATTTATTTTGTATACCCAGCCCTAGAGAAAACGAATAGGGAACTAGGGTGTTTTCTATTTGGTAGACCAGACTGTAGTATACCCAGCCCCAGAGAAACCGAATAGGGATCTAGGGTGTTTTCTATTTGGAAGAACAGGCTAAGGCGATGTTAATCAGACCCATCTGGAAAATATATTTGGTATACCCAGCCCTAGAGAAACCGAATAGGGAACTAGGGTGTTTTCTATTTTGTAGACCAGACTTTGGCACTGCTAATGAGACCCCTCTGGAAAATATATTTGGCATACCCAGCCCTTGAGAAACCGAATAGGGAACTAGGTTTTTTGTATTTGGAAGACCTGAGTGTAGTATACCCAGCCCTAGAGAAACCGAATAGGAACTAGGGTGTTTTCTATTTGATAGGACAGGCTGAGGCGATGTTAATGAGACCCCTCTGGAAAATTTATTTGGTATACCCAGCCCTTGAGAAACCGAATAGGAACTAGGGTGTTTTCTATTTCGTAGCCCTGACTGTAGTATTCCCAGCCCTAGAGAAACCAAATAGGGATCTAGGGTGTTTTCTATTTGGTACACCAGACTGTTGCGCTGCTAATGAGGCCCAACTGGATAATTTACGTGGTATACCCAGCCCTAGAGAAAACAAATGGGGAACTCAGGTGTTTTCTATTTGGTAGACAAGACTGTGGCACTGCTAATGAGAACCCTCTGGAAAATTTATTTGGTATACCCAGCCCTAGAAATACCAAATAGGGAACTGGTGTGTTTTCTGTTTGGTAGACCAGACTGTGGAGCTGCTAATGAGACCCCTCTTTAAAATTTATTTTGTATTCCCAGCACGAGAGAAACTGAATAGGTAACTAGGGTGTTTTCTATTTGGTAGACCAGACTGTAGTATACCCAACCCTAGAGAAACCGAATAGGGAACTAGGATGTTTTCTATTTGGTAGAACAGGCTGATGCGATGCTAATGAGACCCATCTGGAAAATTTCTTTGGTATAGGCAGCCCTAGATATACCAAATAGGGATCTAGGGTGTTTTCTGTTTGGTAGACCAGACTGAGGCGTAGCTAATGAGATCCTTTGAAAAATTTATTTGGTATACCCAGCCCTATAAAAACCAAATAGGGAACTAGTGTGTTTTCTATTTGGTGGACAAGAATGCATCGCTGCTAATGAGACCCCTCTGGAAAATTTATTTGGTATACCCATCCCCAGATATACCAAATAGGGTATTTTCAGTTTGGTAGACCAGACTGTGGCGCTGCTAATGAGACCGCTCTTGAAAATTTATTTTGTATACCCAGCCATTGAGAAACCGAATAGGGAACTAGGGTGTTTTCTATTTGGTAGACCAGACTGTAGTATACCCAGCTCTAGAGAAACCGAATAGGAATCTAGGGTGTTTTCTATTTGGTAGACCAGAGTGAGGCGCTGCTAATGAGACCCCTCTGGAAAATTTATTTGGTATACCCATCCCCAGAGATACCAAATAGGGAACTAGGGTGTTTTCTACTTTGTAGACCAGACTTTGGCACTGCTAATGAGACCCCTCTGGAAATTTTATTTGGTATTCCCAGCCCTAGAGAAAACGAATAGGGAACTAGGGTGTTTTCTATTTGGTAAACCAGACTGAGGCGCTACTAATGAGACCCCTTTGGAAAATTTATTTGGTATACCCAGCCCTAGATAAACCGAATAGGGATCTAGGGTGTTTTCAGTTTGGTAAAGAAGACTGTTGCACTTCTAATTAGATCTCTCTGGAAAATTTATTTATTGTACCCAACCCTAGAGAAACCGAATAGGGAACTAGGGTGTTTTCTGTTACGTAGAGAAGACTGTTTAGCTGCTTATGAGACCCTTTTGGAAATTTTTTTAGTTTACCCAGTCCCAGAGTTACCAAATAGGGAACTAGTGTGTTTTCTGTTTGTTAGACCAGACTGTGGCGCTGTTAATGAGATATCTCTGGATAATTTATTTGGTATACTCAGCTCTAAAGAAACCGAATAGGGGGCAAGGTTTTTTGTATTTGGTAAACCTGACTGTAGTATACACAAGCCTAGAGAAACCGAATAGGGATCAAGGGTGTTTTCTATTTGGTAGAACAGACTCAGGCAATGCTAATGAGACCCCGTTGGAAAATTTATTTAGTATACTCAGCCCCAGGTACACCATATAGGGAACTAGGGTGTTTTCTATTTGGTAGACCAGACTGAGGCGCTGCTAATGAGAGCCCTCTAGAAAATTAATTTGGTATACCCAGCCCTAGAGAAAGAAAATAGGTAACTAGGGTGTTTTCTGTTTGGTAGACAAGGCTGTATCGCTGCTAATGAGACCCCTCTGGAATATTTATTTGGTTTATCCAGCCCCAGAGATACCAAATAGAGAACTAGTGTCTTTCCTATTTGTTAGACCAGACTGTGGTGCTGCTAATGAGATATCTCTGGAAAATTTATTTTGTGTACTCAGCCCTAGAGAAACCGAATAGGGGACAAGGTTTTTTGTATTTGGTAGACCAGACTGTAGTATGCACAGCTCTAGAGAAACCGAATAGGGAACTAGCGTGTTTTCTATTTGGTAGACCAGACTGTGGCGCTCCTAATGAGACGCCTCTCTAAAATTTATTTTGTATACCCAGCACTAGAGAAACTGAATAGGGAACTAAGGTGTTTTCTATTTGTTAGACCAGACTCTAGTACACCCAGCCCTAGAGAAACCGAATACGGATCTAGGGAATTTTCTGTTTAGTAGAACAGACTGAGGCAATGCTAATGAGACCCCTCTGGAAAATTTATTTGGTATACCCTGCTCCAAATATACCAAATAGGGAACTAGGGTGTTTTTTTATTTGGTAGGCCAGACTGAGGCGCTGCTAATGAGACCCCTCTTGAAAATTTATTTTATGTACCCAGCCCTAGAGAAACCAAATAGGGAACTAGGGTGTTTTCTATTTTGTAGACAAAACTGTATCACTGCTAATGAGACCCCTCTGAAAATATTTTTGGTATACCCATCATCAGAGATATCAAATAGGGATGAAAGGTGTTTTGTGTTTGGTAGACCAGACTGTGGCGCTGCTAATGAGACCCCTCTGGAAAATTTATTTTGAATACCCAGCCCTAGAGAAACCGAATAAGGAACTATGGTGTCTTCTATTTGGTAGACCAGACTGTAGTATACCCAGCTCTAGAGAAACCGAATAGGGATCTAGGGTGTTTTCTATTTGGTAGAACAGGTTGAGGCGATGCTAATGAGACCCCTCTGGAAAATTTATTTGGTATACCCAGCCCTGGAGAAACCAAATACGGAACAAGGGTGTTTTCTATTTGGTAGACAAGACTCTATCGGTGCTAATGAGACCCCTCTCGAAAATTTATTTGGTTTACCCAGCCCCAGAGATATCAAATAGGGAACTAATGTGTTTTCTATTTGTTTTTTGTTTTTTTTTTTTATAATTTATTTAAGAAACTTTACAAAATTAGAAAAGATGCATAATAAGAGTACAGGAATACAAAAACAAAAACAAAAAATCAATCTTTTACTCTACTAGTACCAGGTTATTCCTGGAGGTAACAAGCATTATAACAACATCCTGTTATAGTAAACAGTACAGGCTAAAATAAGACTCACTAAGTATTAGTCATTTATAGGTACCGCCACGCAAAATGTGACCACAGAAACACCAAAAGAAAATTTTTCATAGGTTAACAAAATAAAAAGGAGTACCTGTCATAACCTATTACAACAATAAAACAACATACAATGCACAACATCAGAAGGTTACTAAAGGTAAAGTTGTATCACATGACCAAAGCCATAACCACCTTTAAAACACACAATATACATACAACACAAATCCATAACAACTATAAAACGGACACAAAACCCGAACATACCCGCTATGACAGGTTACAGAGTATTGATTAAAGTTGTGTTACATTATAGCCTAACCAATAGGAATTCTGTAGGAACGCATGATTCCTTATGCACAATAACCATGGAAAAACAGTATTTTAATATTATTAATATGTTAAACCATCAAGTACAATAATTCTTGTACAGAAAACAGAACAACATACATGTAACATACAATAATAAAATAAAATAAACCCCAAAACAAGCTTTCACAACATTATAAAAACTCAGCACATCAAAAGGGTTTAAATACCAAACCCTACACAGAAATTAAACCTCCCACATACGTATATAAACCGAAACTCTTGTCCACAAAATTTTTAGGTATAAACCCCTTATTAAACATGGCATAGACCCGAGACCTATACATACTCTTAAGAATTACCACACAGAACTCCCAAGAGCCTAAGCTCTTGGGAGTTAGCGTGAGCTGTTACCAAGCACCATGGCTTGTTGTAGTGTTTTAGAATCTCAGGTTCAAATGTTGAAGAAGGAGATTCTACTTCTTCAGGAGGAAAATAGGAGGCTGAAGCTTCGCATAGATGAGTTTGGCAGTGAGTGTGAGAAGGATTTAGCTGGTAAGGAGGAAATGGTCGCCAGCAGTGATAGTGGCAGCCGCTCTAAGTGGCAAGTGGTTCACAGTTCAGGAAGAAGGAAGATGAGAGTTAATAGAGAAAATGTGAAGGTAGGAAATCGATTCTCTGTTCTCCAAGACGAGTGTACTTTAGTGGTTAGTGAGGTTGAAGGTACCACTGATTCCCCTGCTAATCAAGATAAGAATATTTTAATAGTAGGCGATTCTCAGGAAAGATATATGGACCGTGCATTTTGTAACAGAGACAGAAAGGTCAGACAGAGAGTGTGTCTTCCTGGAGCTAGTGTTGGTGACATAGTCAGCAGGTTGGATAATTGTGATGAATGGTTTGAAAAACCGACATGTTGAAGATTGAGACACTTATGCAGCATATGGGCATCTTTATTCAGGAAACGTTTCGCCACGCAGTGGCTTCATCAGTCCAATACAAAGAGGAAGGCGTAAGGAGAGGAGGAGAATGAGGTAATCAGTCCCTCAACCTGGAGTCGATGTGTTCAGTCCATCAATCTTGTAGAATGTACAGCATAGGGCCGTAGACGTGGCTTATATACTGTAGTGAGGTGACGTGAAGCAGTTGGAGGCGGGGTCATAGTGGTACCATCCACTAGTCGAAGTAGGTCTTCGTCCAAAGGTTGAACAAGCCTCCAACTGCTTCACGTCACCTCACTACAGTATATAAGCCACGTCTACGGCCCTATGCTGTACATTCTACAAGATTGATGGACTGAACACATCGACTCCAGGTTGAGGGACTGATTACCTCATTCTCCTCCTCTCCTTACGCCTTCCTCTTTGTATTGGACTGATGAAGCCACTGCGTGGCGAAACGTTTCCTGAATAAAGATTCCCATATGCTGCATAAGTGTCTCAATCTTCAACATGTCGGTTTTTCAAACCATTCATCACAACTGTCAGACACAGCAGCATCATGGGATCTTGTTACAAAGAATTCTTCAACACTTGTTCAACCTTTGGACGAAGACCTACTTCGACTAGTGGATGGTACCACTATGACCCCGCCTCCAACTGCTTCACGTCACCTCACTACAGTATATAAGCCACGTCTACGGCCCTATGCTGTACATTCTACAAGATTGATGGACTGAACACATCGACTCCAGGTTGAGGGACTGATTACCTCATTCTCCTCCTCTCCTTACGCCTCCCTCTTTGTATTGGACTGATGAAGCCACTGCGTGGCGAAACGTTTCCTGAATAAAGATTCCCATATGCTGCATAAGTGTCTCAATCTTCAACATGTCGGTTTTTCAAACCATTCATCACAACTGTCAGACACAGCAGCATCATGGGATCTTGTTACAAAGAATTCTTCAACACTTGTTCAACCTTTGGACGAAGACCTACTTCGACTAGTGGATGGTACCACTATGACCCCGCCTCCAACTGCTTCACGTCACCTCACTACAGTATATAAGCCACGTCTACGGCCCTATGCTGTACATTCTACAAGATTGATGGACTGAACACATCGACTCCAGGTTGAGGGACTGATTACCTCATTCTCCTCCTCTCCTTACGCCTTCCTCTTTGTATTGGACTGATGAAGCCACTGCGTGGCGAAACGTTTCCTGAATAAAGATTCCCATATGCTGCATAAGTGTCTCAATCTTCAGGTTGGATAATATTATGGCAGGTAATGGGATCAAGCCCATTATCTATCTTAGTGCTGGGAGTAATGACATTGGGAAGGGCAGGAGAGAGGATCTGCTGGATAAGTACAGGTCAGCCATAGAAGTAGTTAGGTCTAAGGGAGGGATCCCAGTCATATGTAGCATCTTGCCTAGAAAGGGAGTGGGCAATGAATGGATGTCTAGGGCACTTAGTATAAATTGCTGGCTAGACAGGTACTGCAAGGAACTTGCAATCCCATTCATTGATAACTGGGACCTATTCTTTGACAAACGTGATATGTATGCAAGGGATGGGGTTCATCTCTCTGGGGATGGAGTGGTTGCATTAGCCAATTCAACTGAGAGGGTAATTGATGACTTGTCTAGGAATTTAAACTAATAGATTATAGAGGTATGGGTGTTTGTGGGAAACAATCAGACTGCAGCATTAGGGTTAAAAACAGCAGTTATTACCGGGATACCTCAGGGATGTTTAAAAGACAATATTCAAAATAAAGTTGCTAGTAATGGCAAATCAATTGATCAACCAACAAAGAGGGATAGTAGAGAGCAACGAGTGACTAGCACCCTTAAAGTTTACTATACAAATAGTAAGAGTCTAAGAAATAAGATAGATGAGATAAGATTACTTGCAAGTGTAGGTAATATAGATATTATTGGTATAACAGAGACCTGGTTCAACCTGAAAGATAGAGAAATGCCTTCTGAATGCAACATACAGGGTTATAAACTAATCCACACTGACAGGGTCAACAGAAAGGGTGGTGGGGTGGCGATGTATGTCAGAAAAAATTTAAATTGTTGTCTTAGACATAATATAAGATAAGAGACATCGAACACAGAATCTGTTTGGCTACAGTTTCTCGAGGGACATGGCAAATTAATTTTGATTTATAGGCCCCAAACCTTGATAGGGAGTGCAGTAAGCTGTTATGGGACGAAATTCATAAGGCATTTAGATATGAAAATGTTGTTATAATGGGAGATTTTAACTTTAGACAAATTGATTGGAACAATATGACAGGAAATCTTGAGTCTAGTGACTTTCTTGATACGGTTCAGGATTGCTTTTTAGAACAGGTTGTGACAAAACTAACTAGAGGAAACAATCTGCTTGACTTGGTTTTTGCCAACAAAGATTCACTAATTAATAATCTTGAGGTTAATGATGAGCCTGGGGAAAGTGATCACAAATCACTTAGTTTTAATATATCATGGAATTACACAGATAACTGCAATCAAATCTCTGTCCCAGATTTTCGCTTGGCCGACTTCATGGGACTGAAAAATTACCTGGGTGGGCTAAATTGGGATGTCTTGACTATGGGTCAGGTATGTGATCTTGGTTGCCAATATGACTTTTTTCGGAGCATAGTTCTAGCTGCCCAGACAACTTTTGTTCCGAGTAGGGAAATTAGATCTAACAGAAATGATCCCAAATGGATGAACAATAGATTAAAACATCTCATTGGTCAAAAGAGAGGCATATATAGGCGTATCAGAAGAGGGGATGGGCAGTTAAGAAATCAGTATATTCAATTAAAGAGAGAAATAAACAAAGGAATAAGAAAAGCAAAAAGGGATTATGAGGCTAAGGTCGCAAGGGATTCAAAGATTAACCCTAAGGATTCTTTCAGGTATACAGAAGTAAGATTAGGGACAAGATTGGCCCACTTAAGAGTAACTCTGGTCAGATCACTGACAGTGATAAGGATATGTGTGAAATTCTAAATACCTACTTCCTCTCAGTTTTCACCCAGGAAAATACTAGCGATATTCCTGAAATAATAGATTATGTAGAACAGGATGATGATAAACTATGTACGATTGCAGTAACTAGTGACATGGTCCTCAGACAAATAGAGAAACTAAAACCTAACAAATCCCCAGGCCCTGATGAACTGTTTGCAAGGGTGTTAAAGGAATGTAAAGAGGAACTTAGCATACCTTTGGCTAATCTTTTTAACATATCACTACAAACTGGCATAGTGCCTGATAAGTGGAAAATGGCAAATGTAATACCTATTTACAAGGCAGGTGACGGGTCCTTGGCTTCGAACTATAGACCAATAAGCCTTACCTCCACAGTGGGAAAATTTATGGAATCAATAATTGCCGAAGCAATTCGTAGCCATCTTGAAAGGCACAGATTGATTAATGAATCTCAACACGGTTTTACAAAGGGGCGTTCCTGTCTTACGAATTTACTAATTTTTTTCACTAAGATGTTTGAGGAGGTAGATCATGGTAATGAATATGATATTGTGTATATGGACTTCAGTAAAGCTTTCGATAGAGTTCCACACCAGAGGCTATTGAGGAAACTTAAGGCACACGGAATAGGAGGAGAAATTTTTTCCTTGGGAGGGGCATGGCTGACAAATAGACAGCAGAGAGTTTGCATAAATGGGGAGAAATCAGAATGGGGGCACGTCACAAGCGGTGTTCCTCAGGGGTCAGTGCTGGGCCCGTTGTTGTTCACAGTTTACATAAACGACATAGATAAGGGAATAAATAGCGACATAAGCAAATTTGCTGATGACACCAAAATAGGCCGTCCAGTTCATTCTAATGAGAACACTAGAGCACTCCAGGATGATTTAAATAGACTGATGTAATGGTCGGAGAAGTGGCAGATGCAGTTTAATATTGACAAATGCCACATATAAACTAAATAATGTAGATCTTAATACTACTGATTACGAAAAAGATTTAGGAGTTCTGGTTAGCAGTAATTTAAAACCAAGACAACAGTGCATTAGTGTTCGCAATAAAGTTCACAGAATTCTTGGCTTCATATCTAGAAGTATAAATAATAGAAGCCTTCAGGTTGTTCTTCAACTCTATATATCCTTGGTTAGGCCTCATTTAGACTATGCTGCTCAGTTCTGGTCACCGCATTACAGAATGGATATAAATGCTCTGGAAAACGTACAGAGGAGGATGACAAAGATGATCCCATGTATCAGAAATCTTCCCTGTGAGGATAGACTGAGGGCCCTGAATCTGCACTCTCTCGAAAGGCGTAGAATTAGGGATGATATGATCGAGGTGTATAAATGGAAAACAGGAATAAATAAAGGGGATGTAAATAGCGTGCTGAAAATTTCCAGCGAAGACAGGACTCGCAGCAATGGTTTCAAGTTGGAAAAATTCAGATTCAGAAAGGATATAGGAAAGCACTGGTTTGGTAATAGAGTTGTGGATGAGTGAAACAAACTCCCGAGTACAGTTATTGAGGCTAAAACGTTGTGTAGTTTTAAAAATAGGTTAGATAAATACATGAGTGGGTGTGTGTGGGTGTGAGTTGGACCTGACTAGCTTGTGCTGCTGGGTCTGGTGCAGTGCTCCATCCTTGAGTGGAGATGATCAGACTGGGTGAGTCATTGGGCTAATCCGGGGGAAGGGGTCATTGGTCTAATCCGGGGGGGACATGGACCTTCTCCGCATGGGTCAGTAGGCCTGTTGCAATGTTCCTTCTTTCTTATGTTCTTATGTTCTAACAATAAAAGTTAAACATAATACAAGACAAGTAGTAAGTATAAGGGCCGCTGTATCTTGCCGGTCCCAAATGTACCTCAGTAAAATTTGTTGAAACCAACTTGCCATATCTGATTACTTAAACCCGAGATCCTAAGGGCTCAGTATCCTGGTTATCAAGGAAGATTTCTTGCACAGTGAACATAACCATCAGGTTTAGAAAAGTTAACCTTGTAAGCTACTCTTATATCTCACTATGACAAACATTCCCGTGAAACAGAGCTTACCATCCATACCAAACTACCACTACCTTCCTCTTACACACCACAAAATCCCAGCATCAAACAAAAAAACCCCACCCCCCTTTACATCCCCCCAGAAGGAGACCATCCCTTTGCCCATCCTCAGGTACCCTGACAAAGGGAACCCACAGTGAGGTTCCTATAACCTTCCGGGAAACTTTTTCCCCAGGATGCCCCATAAACCAGCATATTCCTACACTTTGTCCTATAGAATCTAGCTGCCAACGCTTTTATCCTCGTATCACCCCTTAATTCCCTCATTCCCCATGAAATATCCAGATAATCTACTATGACATACATTATAGCCCGTCCCACGTCCCTAGGCACTCCCGTTACATCTAATAGTAAAGCCCTTAATAGCGGCAAACGTCCCCCACCAACAATCTGATAACCCCACCCATCCATGATCTCACCCCCTCCAAGGAGGGGCAAAAAAAGACCACATGAAACGCCGTTTAAACATCATCACAAAACTGACAAAAAGCCTCTTCCACCAACCCCATACGTCTTAACACCTCCTTGGAGGCCAGAATCCCCATGATGAAACTTTACACTAATTCTCTTACCCTAGCCGTATCCTAAGCTTACTAAAACCCTTCCAAATAACTCCCCAATCATATGGATACACTGCTACCCCTTGCAAAATTCCCTGACCTCCCACTACTCTCACCAACCTTTTCACTTTGATGTTATGCACCTGTTGCACTGTCAATAAAAATCTTAACATATCTTCACAAACCCGCAGATCCTTGCCACTCCATTTACGTGCCTCCTCCATAACTCTTCCTACGTTAGCTCCCCTCACACCCCCTTCCCTAATATACCTCTGCTTGATATATATAGCCATTACTCTCAGTCCTAAAGGCAACAAACCTAAACCCCCTCTTTGAACATCCTTCATAACTACCTCCTTACTTAACCATGCCCTCCCAAATCCCCACACAAACTTTAGCACCCTCCTCTGCATTTCTGCAATGTCCTGTACTTCTAAGGGAAAAAACCTCTGCCACCCCCCATACCTTGCTATAGACAAGTGAATTTACCACCACTACCCACTGATGTAAAGCTAGGTCCCTCGCACTTAAACCTCCCAGTCTACCTAATGCTTTACCCGTGACAGACTCCGAATTTACCCTTCTGCAGGCCTGCACCCCATCCATATACCATATTTCACATACCCTGATTCTATCAACCACTGTCCATCCTAACCCCAACCCCAAGCCCCCCCCCTATCCAATTACCCACCTCTAGTAACCTTGATTTCACTGTATTAACTCGCATCCCCGTATTCATACCAAGCATCTGAATCACTCTACCCACCCTCCTTAGCTCCTCCTTACCCCGTAGCAAAACAGTAGTATCATCCACATACCCAACGATGCCCCCTTTACACCCCCCTCCATCTCCTGTTCGCCCATCACCCGCTCAACAGACTCATAGAAAGGGTTCTGCACACATGCAAAGAGCAGCTGTGATAGCGGGCAACCCTGCCTTAAAACCTCTCTCCATTGGTACACTTTCACCCAACCTCCCATTGACCTGCACCCTCACCTCTGCCTCAGCATACAGGGTGTTCACCCACCTCACTACCCCCTCCTGAAACCCCAACCTTTCTAAGCAAACCCCTAAGAAATCTCTATCCACGCAATCATATGCGTTCTCCCAATCTAAACCTAGTATTCCCCCTCCTGTACAACTCTCTAGAAAATCCCTAATAAAACCATGTCCATCCCTCATCCTTCTCCCCGGAATCCCCAACTGCCCCCTATGTAACACTAAACCCAACACTTTCCTCATTCTGTTGCCTAAAATCTTAGCAAAAATCTTGTAGTCCGAGCACATTAAAGTAATCGCACGGTAATCATTCAAAACTCGGCATTCCTTCTATTTGGGCACTAAAACCGTGACATTCGCTCTTTGCGATTTCCCCATCCTCCCACTACTTAACATACAATTCAAAGCCCCCACCAGACAATGCCGTACACTCCCCAATGATACCTGTAAAAATCGTTGGGTATGCCATCTCTCCCAGGGGTTTTACCCTGGCACAGCCCAAAAACTGCCTCCTCCAACTCCTCTACACTAATACTACTCTCGAGTCTGTCACTGTCCTGCTCACTTATAACCCTATTAAACCCCTCATCCCCAAAACGTCCCTCACCCACTTCCCCGCCAACCCTCCTCCATTTCTCCCTAAACCAGAAATCGGCATACAAACTAATATGTTCCGTGGTGGATAGGGCTTGACCCTCCTCAACCCCCCCCTCTGTTCCTGCCACTATATACACCAAGGTGGTTTTCGTCTGCCTTTCCTTAAACTTCCTGAGTACAAATCCCGATGGCCTATCCCCCCTTAAAACATCTTCCAACCCCGCCCTGACGCTAATTGCCTCAAACTTTTCATTATGGATTTCTGCCAATCTATTTCGCAAACGTTCCATGTCCTCACTCCGCCCCACCCGTTCCTCTGCATAACAGTCATTTAACTGACCTTCAAGATAATTTTGTAGACCATAGCTCCACCTCGCCATCTCCTTACCCCGTACTTTAAAAAAATTCGCGATTCCAAATTTAGCTCTCATTTCCCACCAATCCAGCAAATCCATCTCCCTATTCCTAGTCTCCCAAAAGGATTTCCACCAATCCTCAAATCCTGTAGCATCACCCTCGTCCCTAAGGAGCCTCACATTCAATTTCCTGTATCCCGTAGAAACTCGCACTATACCATCTGCCCTCAAATCTACTATAACAGCACGATGATCAGAAAAACCCACATCTATTGTCCTCACCCTCTCCACACCTATTCCCTGCCTAACATAAATTCTATCTAACCGTGTCTCATATCCCCTACGGATAAAAGTGTGCTCCACTTCATATCCCCTACTCCCCACCACATCTACCACTCCAACATCCCGCAAAACGTCTCTCAGAGCCCCCAAAACTCAACCCGCCCCCCTCAGAACCACATCCCCATTCCTAATTACACAATTCCAATCCCCGCCAAGCACTGCAATAGCCGGCAAACCTCTCAAATGATACACCAAGACATCGCGTACAAAATCCACCTTCACCCTAGCATTACTAGTTGCTGGCATGTACACACCTACAAAACAAACCCTTCCGGCTCCCCAAAACCCATCCACCCTGACAACCCTCCCACCCCCCTCCTCCCAACCCATGATACGCAAAGGACTGGTCTCCTTTACCGCCACAGCCACACCTCCTTTCAACCTCAAAGCATCACTGGTAAACAACCTATATCCTTTCAAAACCAACTCATATCCTAACCTATGGTTATGTTCCTGCAAAAAACAGACATCAATACTAAATCTCCTTAAAAACCACTCTAACCATACCCTCTTGACCTCGGTCTTAAGACCGTTTACACTGAAATTTACACACCTGAAATTACGAGAATGGCGGCTTACCCCTATGCCGCTGAGGCTTACTTGATCCTCCTTTCATAGGTCTCGGTCCATCTCTAGCAATCCTTCGTTCCTGCCCTCCAACCCCTTCCTGTCCCTTCCCGCCGATCTTTCCATTGCTCCCCCTTCCCCTTCCTGTCTCGCCGTTTCCACCACAGCTGCCCAAACCTTCTTCCCAGGCCACTGCGCTGGTGTGAGGACCTCATCCATGTCTGAAGCCCCCGCTGATCTCTTGCGAGAGCTACCCTCTACACACATATCTTCTTCAATCACATCTTCTTGATGGACCTCCACCACCACATTGCTCTCCATCTAACCTCACTCAAGTCTTCCTTACCCCGTTTCTGATCGTCCGTCACCTTGACATCACCTAACCTCACATCGCCTTCCACACCATGCTCCAACTCTTCCAAAAAATCCTTCAGCACAGCCTCGAAAATCCTTTCCTGAGCTGAATCTGTAGTACCTAACGGTCTGTCTGACAGCGATATTCCGCCCCCCCCCCGTTTCCTCTGGTAGTGTAACACACGTCTCCAAAGCCACCTCTGCTCTTTCAACCTCCTCACTCCATAGGCCCTTCCCCCGGCCTTCCACATCACCCATCATAACGTCCAAGGCTTCTAACTGCTCGTCTTCAGAAGCTTTTTCTGGAACCCTAGGGCCCTGTCTCCTGGGGCATTGTGCAGCCATATGCTCATAAGAGTCACATAAACAGTACGTCTTCCGCTGCCCCGCATAGTGTACAAAAACCTGAAATCTATAACCATACAATGTGACGTACAATGGTATCGGCCTCCTCAGGGTCATTTTCAGTATGAAGGATCCTTCCGGCAGCCCCTCGTAGG
Source organism: Cherax quadricarinatus (assembly GCF_038502225.1). Classification (NCBI taxonomy): domain Eukaryota; kingdom Metazoa; phylum Arthropoda; class Malacostraca; order Decapoda; family Parastacidae; genus Cherax; species Cherax quadricarinatus. The sequence continues at coordinate 34,934,381 of NC_091293.1, read as the reverse complement.
GACCATCCTTCCACATTCCCATGCTCGCCGAGTGTACAGTCCCATAACCACTGAACACATTCTGTAAGCTGTATGCTGTCGCTTCAAAAGGCACATTCCGTACTTTCACCCAAGTAAAATACTTAGAAACATCATGCAAGCATACTTCCACTGCCGAATTGACGTTCATCCTCATTTCTTGAAATTCGTCGACGATGCTGGAGTAGAAGTCGGCCCTCATGAACTTCACGAAGACCCTTGACATACCATTTAGCGCCACACCGTACAACTCTTCATTGGGGATTCCATAAACGTCCCTGATAATGTTTGGCAGGAGAACGTTCATCGTGGCGCTGCTTAAAGATCCCTTGATCAGCTCGATGCAGACAGTATTTATGCGCCAGCTCATTCGGTCCGTCATCTTGGTGCTAATGCTATGTTTTCCTCACCAGGTGGCGTGCAAGAGAAACTATAGAAGCGTCCTCTCTCCCCGCAGGTCGAGACACAAATGGTTTTCTATTTGTTAGACCAGACTGTGGTGCTGCTAATGAGATATCTCTGGAAAATTTATTTGGTATACTCAGCCCTACAGAAACCGAATAGGGGACAAGGTTTTTTGTATTTGGTAGACCAAACTGTAGTATACACAGCCCTAGAGAAACCGAATAGGGAACTAGCGTGTTTTCTGTTTGGTAGACCAGACTGTGGCGCTGCTAATGAGATGCCTCTTTAAAATTTATTTTGTATACCCAGCCCTAGAAAAACCGAATAGGTATCTAGGGTGTTTTCTGTTTGGTAGAATAGGCTGAGGCGACGCTAATGAGATCCCTCCGTAAAATTTATTTGGTATACACAGCCCTAGAGAAACGAAATATGGAACTAGGGTGTTTTCTATTTGGTAGACAAGACTGAGGCGCTGCTAATGAGACCCCTCTTGAAAATTTATTTGGTATACCCAGCCCTAGAGAAACCAAATAGGGAACTAGGGTGTTTTCTATTTGGTAGATAAGACTGTATCGCTGCTAATGAGACCATTCTGGAAAATTTATTTGGTGCACCCAGACCAAGAGATATCAAATAGGGAAATAGGGTGTTTTCTATTTGGTAGACCAGACTGTGGTGCTGCTAATGAGATCCCTCTGGAAAATTTATTTTGTATGCCCAGCCCTAGAGAAACCGGATAGGGATCTAGGGCGTTTTGCATTTTGTAGACCAGACTGTAGTATACCCAGCCCAAGAGAAACCGAATAGGGATCTAGGGTGTTTTCTATTTGGTAGACCAGACTGTTGCACTGTTAATGAGATATCTTTGTAAAATTTATTTGGTATACCCAGCCCTAGAGAAACCAAATAGGGGACGAGGTGCTTTGTATTTGGTACACCAGACTGTAGTATACCGAGCCCTAGAGAAACCGAATAGGGAACTAGGGTGTTTTCTATTTTGTAGACCAGACTGTAGTATACCCAGCCCTAGAGAAACCGAATAGGGATCTAGGGTGTTTTCTACTTGGTAGAACAGGCTGAGGCGATTCTAATGAGACCCCTCTGGAAAATTTATTTGGTATACCCAGCCCTAGAGAAACCAAATAGGGAACTAGGGTGTTTTGCATTTGGTAGACCAAACTGTAGTATACCCAGCCCTAGAGAAACCGAATAGGGAACTAGGGTGTTTTCTATTTGGTAGACCAAACTGTAGTATACCCAGCCCTAGAGAAACCGAATAGGGAACTAGGGTGTTTTCTATTTGGTAGACCAGACTGTGGTGCTGCTAATGAGATATCTCTGGAAAATTTATTTGGTATACCCAGCCCTAGAGAAACCAAATAGGGGACGAGGCTTTTTGTATTTGGTACAGCAGACTTTACGCTTCATTCTTCATTAAACTAGCGGCACTCACCCTGTACTGTTCCTTTTTCCTTCCAAAACTGGAGGATATATATCTGAAAAAAGAAAAGAAGAGAACTAAAATTCTGACATATGAATTGTTACAAGCAACAAAATCCTTAACTTTAAATGACTGAAAATGAGGGTTTATTGGTTTTACTATTTATAAATATTTCAAGTTGCTTCGGACCGCATAAAATCTTGTGGTGGGCCTCAGTTTGGAGACCCCTGCACTACATGGACTCTTACTCTACATGGACTCTTACTCTACATGGACTCTTACTTTACATGGACTCTTACTTTACATGGACTCTTACTTTACATGGACTCTTACTTTACATGGACTCTTACTTTACATGGACTCTTACTCTTCATAGGCTCTTACTTTACATGGACTCTTACTCTTCATAGACTCTTACTTTACATGGACTCTTACTCTACATGGTCTCTTACCTACATGGCCTCTTACTCTACATGGACTCTTACTTTACATGGACTCTTACTTTACATGGACTCTTACTCTTCATGGGCTCTTACTTTACATGGACTCTTACTTTACATGAACTCTTACTGTACAGGGTACTCGTTTTCAAGGTACCTTTACAGCACCACGATCCATCACCTTGTAGAGAGTTCCAGCTATTGTCTCAAGGATGTGTAATATACCGAGAATATTTCTACTGACGTCTACTTGCTTCTCTGGTTGAGAATTAATTATATTACTTTTACATTTCGTTTCGCTTAGTCAGTTTTCATTTGTTGTTTTACTTTCATGATAGGTCTATTTAGGAAAAATCTTGGGTGGAAATATTAGTATGTGTTTCCTTACGACACCTGCTATCCCTCTTCACCTATCAGTAAAATAGTCGACTGGTGAGGGTCGCATCCTGGGGACAAAATTGACCTAATTTGCCCGAAATGCTCTGCATAACAAGCGGCTTTATATATAGTAGTAAGTCAATGATGTCAGATAGGCCTTTATACACTGTATATGCAGAAATAAAAATTATTATTGTTATCACTGTTATATACCGCTTTCAGATTACTATTTTGTGCCAGAGTATGAATTCTGTTTTTCCTAAGTATAGCCATAGTTATCTACTAACCATTTGATAGTACATCATATATTTTCTATGAGATTTGAAGAGCACTGTCAACTGCGAACAAAAAGAGTTTTCACATCATTTATCTAATACAGAAACATTTGGGGGCCCAGAATACTCCTTTGGGGAACTCCATATGTTATTATTGACCTTTCAATTTGTTTCTTGTCGTCTGTGAGACTTTAACCTGCCCACAGAGAATATGCAGATAACTTGCAGTTTCTTTAATATGTGAGAAATTATGAGTTGACATTGACAGGTACATTCTTGAATTAACTCAAGCACATAATTGGGCAGAACTCTGGCACATCAAAAAAAAAAAAAATATTACACTTACTGATTTTGATGTACCTCAGAGACAAGTGGAACCTGTCCGTCCTTCGATGCTCAGCTACCCAACTCACATTGTCTGAACCTTAAATTAGGAACATATGGTTCCTGGATAATTACTAGAAAAAATAAACCAGTGACACTAGCAAATTATTTGTGCACTGCATAAAATTATTATTTTTTTATAATTTTTGCAACATAAATGTTCATAAAAATTACGACACTTGCCCAATTGTTCCTTGTGCTTTACATCTTAACGCCTCCCTAACGGTAGGCAACTAATATTGGCCAATAAATAGTTATATTACATATGTGAAAATTAAATCTTACTGGGAGGCGAAAGTAATATTGATTCCACGTAGTAGACGCTTCCTGATCCTGTCAATCCACGTCTCATTTCTTCATTATTTTATTTTTTATTATTAACACACTGGCCGATTCCCACCAAGGCAGGGTGGCCCGAAAAAGAAAATCTTTCACCATCATTCACTCCATCACTGTCTTGCCAGAAGGGTGCTTTACACTACAGTTTTTAAACTGCAACATTAACACCCCTCCTTCAGAGTGCAGGCACTGTACTTCCCATCTCCAGGACTCAAGTCCGGCCTGCCGGTTTCCCTGAATCCCTTCATAAATGTTACTTTGCTCACACTCCAACAGCACGTCAAGTATTAAAAACCATTTGTCTCCATTCACTCCTATCAAACACGCTCACGCATGCCTGCTGGAAGTCCAAGCCCCTCGCACACAAAACCTCCTTTACCCCCTCCCACCAACCTTTCCTAGGCCGACCCCTACCCCGCCTTCCTTCCATTACAGACTGATACACTCTTGAAGTCATTCTGTTTCGCTCCATTCTCTCTACATGTCCGAACCACCTCAACAACCCTTCCTCAGCCCTCTGGACAACAGTTTTGGTAATCCCACACCTCCTCCTAACTTCCAAACTACGAATTCTCTGCATTATATTCACACCACACATTGCCTTCAGACATGACATCTCCACTGCCTCTAGCCTTCTCCTCGCTGCAACATTCATCACCAATACTTCACACCCATACAGGAGCGTTGGTAAAACTATACTCTCATACATTCCCCTCTTTGCCTCCAAGGACAAAGTTCTTTGTCTCCACAGACTCCTAAGTGCACCGCTCGCCCTTTTTCCTTCATCAATTCTATGATTCACCTCATCTTTCATAGACCCATCCGCTGACACGTCCACCCTCAAATATCTGAATACATTCACCTCCTCCATACTCTCTCCCTCCAATCTGATATCCAATCTTTCATCACCTAAACTTTTTGTTATCCTCATAACCTTACTCTTTCCTGTATTCACTTTCAATTTTCTTCTTTTACACACCCTACCAAATTCATCCACCAACCTCTGCAACTTCTCTTCAGAATCACCCAGGAGCACAGTGTCATCAGCAAAGAGCAACTGTGACAACTCCCACTTTATGTGTAATTCTTTATCTTTTAACTCCACGCCTCTTGCCAAGACCCTCGCATTTACTTCTCTTACAACCCAATCTATAAATATATTGAACAACCACGGTGACATCACACATCCTTGTCTAAGGCCTATTTTTACTGGGAAATAATCTCTCTCTTTCCTACACACTCTAACTTGAGCCTCAATATCCTCGTAAAAACTCTTCACTGCTTTCAGTAAACTTCCTCCTATACCATACATCTGCAACATCTGCCATATTGCCCCCCTATCCACCTTGTCATACGCCTTTTCCAAATTTATAAATGCCACAAAAACCTCTTTATTATCCGCCTTAATTTAACGTTCACAGTATACATTGATATTATTCCAAGTGTTCTCCACGTTAACTCATTTTTCAAAACCAAATTTGCGCTGATAATATTCCTATCTGCTATGACCAATAGATCAACACCTTCAAGAAAACCATGTTCAATAGATAAACACCTTCAAGAAAACCAGATTCTATAGATCGATACCTTCAAGAAAACCAGGACCTATAAATCAGCACCTTCAAAAAAACAGAATCTATAGATAAATAACTTCAAGAAAACCCGGCTTTTAAAAACCAAGATCTACAGATCAACAGCTACAAGAGCCTTAAAATATAAGATGATTCACTCGCTAAAACTCTGCATCCGATTTCCGTAGAGTTCCTCATATTACCTACAGCAGACGCCTGAGAGTGACCCATAGAGGAAATAAATACTACCTTGATTGTCCCTAGAAAATCCTGCACAAACTGCCTAACTGCAGGTTTTATGTTGTTGAACATGTTGTTCTCAATTGTATATATATAAATATATGCAAGGAACTCGCAAGAGCAGGCGAAATGTACACAAACACTGATCTCTGGCCTGCTCTTGCGAATTCCTTGCATTGTTAATATCTCTAGTAAGGCTGATGCATGCAGGGGACGAGATGAAAAGCTGTAAGCCTTCTCCCTGAAAGCTGGCTGCCTTGAATCAACGTCTAGAGCAAGCTGGACTCCAAGGCATTGGTCCAGTGTGGGTAGATTGTTAAAGCACTGCATACTACCTTGTTTCAAGGTTCGTAGGTTCGAGTCTCCTTCAGCCAGAGATCAGTGTTTGTGTATATTTCGCCTGCTCTTGCGAATTCCTTGCATTGTTAATATCTCTAGTAAGGCTAATGCATGTAGCAGACCAGATGAAAAGCTGTAAGCCTTCTCCCTGAAAGCTGGCTGTCTTGGATTAAAGTTTAGCGCGCAAGCTGGACTCCAAGGTATTGGTCCAGTGTGGGTAGATTGGTAAAGCACTGCGTACCTTGTTCCAAGGTTCATAGGTTCGAGTCTCCTTCAGCCAGAGATCAGTGTTTGTGTATATTTCGCCTGCTCTTGAGAATTACTTGCATTGTTAATATCTCTAGTAAGGCTAATGCATGCAGCGGACGAGATGAAAAGCTGTAACCCTTCTCCCTGAAAGCTGGCTGCCTTGGATCAAAGTCTAGCACAAGCTGGACTCCAAGGTATTGGTCCAGTGTGGGAAGATTGGTGAAGCACTGCGTACCTTGTTCCAAGGTTTGTAGGTTCGAGTCTCCTTCAGTCAGAGATCAGTGTTTGTGTATATTTCGCCTGCTCTTGAGAATTCCTTGCATTGTTAATATCTCTAGTAAGGCTGATGCATGCAGGGGACGAGATGAAAAGCTGCCTTCTCCCTGAAAGCTGGCTGCCTTGGATCAAATTTCTAGGGCAAGCTGGACTCCAAGGTATTGGTCCAGTGTAGGTAGATTGGTAAAGCACTGCATACTACCTTGTTCCAAGGTTCGTAGGTTCGAGTCTCCTTCAGCCAGAGATCAGTGTTTATGTAATATATATATATATATATATATATATATATATATATGTATATGCCGTGCCGAATACGTAAAACTGGTCAATTAGCAAGAACTCATTTAAAATTAAGTCCTTTCTAAAATTTTCTCTTATACGTTTAAAGATATATTTTTTCATTAATGGACATGTAAAAAATTATAATTTTGCATCAAAAGAATCTTAGAAAACTTACCTAACCTTATTACCACAAGAACAATTTATTTTAGCCTAACCCAACTAAATATATTTTAGATTTGTTGACAATAATTTAATACTAAACAAACACAGTGAAATATATTTTTATCGTTAGGTTCAGAATGATTTTGGCGAAATTATTGCACACACAAATTTTCACTTGTTCTATATGGCAAGATGATCGTTGTTATTTAAGCCAAGATGGCAAGTTCTGTCTATTCGGCACGACATATATATATATATATATATATATATATATATATATATATATATATATATATATATATATATATATATATATAATGTCGTGCCGAATAGGCAGAAGTTGCGATCTTGGCTTAAATAGAAACGCTCATCTTGCCATATAGGACAAGCGAAAATTTGTGTATGGAATAATTTCGCCAAAATCATCCTGAACCTAACGGAAAAAATATATTTAGCTGTGTTTGTTTAGTATTAAATTATTGTAAACAAATCTAAAATATATTTAGTTGGGTTAGGCTAAAATAAATTGTTCTTGTTATAATAAGGTTAGGTAAGTTTTCTAAGATTCTTTTGGAGCAAAATTAAAATTTTTTACATTATCATTAATGAAAAAAATATATCTTTAAACGTATAAGAGAAAATTTTAGAAAGGACTTAATTTTAAATGAGTTCTTGCTAATTGACCAGTTTTACATATTCGGCACGACATATATATATATATATATATATATATATATATATATATATATATATATATATATATATATATATATATATATATATATATATATTATATTAGTGAAATTGAAAGAAATTCAAAATATTTCTTTTCATATGCCAAAAACAAGGCAAATACCACATCTAGTATCGGGCCCTTACTCAGACAGGATGGGACTTACACAGACGACAACAAGGAAATGAGTGAAATATTGAAATCCCAGTACGACTCTGTGTTTAGTGAACCACTAATCGGTCTGAGGATCGACGACCCAAATGATTTCTTCATGAATGAGCCTCAAAACTCCATAAATGTATGCCAGATTTCCGACATTACCCTAACTCCCATAGATTTCGAAAAAGCCATTGACAACATGCCTATGCACTCAGCCCCGGGCCCAGACTCGTGGAACTCTGTTTTCATTAAGAACTGCAAGAAACCCCTCTCGCGTGCCCTAAGTACACTATGGAGGAGGAGCTTGGACATGGGTGAAATTCCACAGTCACTTAAAACAACGGATATAGCCCCACTCCATAAAGGTGGCAGCAAAGCATTAGCTAAGAACTATAGACCAATAGCTCTGACATCCCACATCGTAAAAATCTTTGAAAGAGTGCTAAGAAGCAGGATTGCAAATCACCTGGATTCCCAAAATCTGCACAATCCAGGGCAACATGGGTTCAGGGCAGGTCGCTCCTGCCTCTCACAACTACTGGATCACTATGACATGGCCTTGGATGCACTGGAAGAAAATCAGAATGCAGATGTAATATACACAGACTTTGCAAAAGCATTTGACAAATGCGATCATGGCGTAATAGCCCATAAAATACGTGCTAAAGGAATAACTGGGAAAGTGGGGAGATGGATCTTCAACTTCCTAACAAATCGAACACAAAGAGTAGTGGTCAACAGAGTTAAATCGGAGGCTGCCATAGTGAAGAGCTCTGTTCCACAAGGCACAGTACTCGCCCCCATCTTATTCCTTATCCTCATATCAGACATAAACAGAGATATACACCACAGCACCGTATCATCCTTTGCGGATGATACTAGGATCTGCATGAGGCTGTCATCTGCTGAGGACGCGGTTAACCTCCAAGAAGATATAAACAAAGTTTTCCAGTGGGCAACGGTAAACAATATGATGTTCAATGAGGACAAATTCCAACTACTCCGTTATGGAAAACTGGAGGAGATAATAACTAGAACAGAGTATACTACTGACTCCGGCCATACAATAGAGCGGAAAAATAATGTAAGGGACCTGATAGTAGTAATGTCTGAGGATCTCACTTTCAAGGATCACAACAGTGCCACGATCGCACGTGCAAAGAAAATGATAGGATGGATAATGAGAACTTTCAAAACGAGAGATGCCAAGCCCATGATGATCCTTTTCAAATCACTTGTTCTCTCTAGGCTGGAATACTGCTGTACATTAACATCTCCATACAAAGCAGGTGAAATCGCAGATCTAGAGAGTGTACAGAGATCCTTTACTGCACGTATAAGTTCTGTCAAGCGCCTTAACTACTGGGAACGCTTGGAAGCACTTGACTTGTACTCATTGGAACGCAGGAGGGAGAGATATATCATAATCTACACTTGGAAAATCTTGGAAGGAATGGTCCCAAATCTGCACACAGAAATCACTCCCTACGAAAGTAAAAGACTGGGCAGGCGATGCAAAATGCCGCCAATAAAAAGTATGGGCACCATTGGTACACTAAGAGAAAACACCATAAGTGTCCGGGGCCCAAAACTGTTCAACAGCCTCCCACCAAGCATTAGGGGAATTGCCAATAAACCCCTGGCTGCCTTCAAGAGAGAGCTGGACAGATACCTAAAGTCAGTGCCGGATCAGCCGGGCTGTGGCTCGTACGTCGGACTGCGTGCGGCCAGCAGTAACAGCCTAGTTGATCAGGCCCTGATCCATCGGGAGGCCTGGTCATGGACCGGGCCGCGGGGGCGTTGATCCCCGGAATAACCTCCAGGTATATATATATATATATATATATATATATGTATATATATATATATATATATATAAAATATATATATATATATATATGTGTGTGCAAAACAACCACTCTGAAAGAATAGAGAAATTCCAAGCGCTTTCGTGAGTAGTCACGAAAGCGCTTGGAATATATACATTTTGGAATATATATATATATATATATATATATATATATATATATATATATATATATATATATATATAATGTCGTGCCGAATAGGCAGAAGTTGCGATCTTGGCTTAAATAGAAACGCTCATCTTGCCATATAGGATAAGCGAAAATTTGTGTATGGAATAATTTCGCCAAAATCATCCTGAACCTAACGGAAAAAATATATTTAGCTGTGTTTGTTTAGTAAACAAATCTAAAACCTATTTAGTTAGGTTAGGCTGATATAAATTGTTCTTGTTATAATAAGGTTAGGTAAGTTTTCTAAGATTCCTTTGGTGCAAAATTATGAATTTTTACATCAACATTAATGAAAAAAATATATCTTTAAACGTACAAGATAATTTTTTAGAAAAGACTTAATTTTAAATGAGTTCTTGCTAATTGACCAGTTTTATATATTCGGCACGACATATATATGTATATATATATGTGTGGTGCCGAATAGGCAGAACTTGCTATCTTGGCCTAAAGCCCTTTATGTTCTTAACGGGCAGGACCGAGTATATTCGGTCCTGAGAGCATGGTTTTTGCGCACGTCCTCCAACTCCCCAGCACATCTGGGTTCCCATTCTCTATTTCTGACCAATCACAAACCTTCCCTGAGTCACTCCAGCTAAGCGGTGATGGCATCTCCTCGCTTCCCATTGGTCAAGAGAGCAGAATGTAAACACTTCTAGCTTGGCGTCGCCCAGACTCGTGTTTTTCGTTGAGTGCTCCTTATATACTGAAGCATTTCACCCTCTACAATGTCGATAAGTACTGATTTGTGTGTCTAGGGCGTAAATGAATAGTTTAGCCATATTTTGATATATATATAAAGACATTGTGAAGCATATTACGAGTGCACAATGCAAATGAAGAAAGTGCAACAAAAGAGGAACGAGTACGCTCGGTCCTGCCCGTTTAGGTGATGTTTTCAAGTTTTTGTATATAAATATTTCCATAAAATTTGGTAGTGTATATATGAATTCAGTAATGATCTGGGTGTGTACAGAACGTTTTTATTGTCCTTCCAGATTCTTTTAGTGCAAAATTATAATTTTTTATATTAACATTAATGAAAAAAATTTATCTTTAAACGTATAAGAGAAAATTTTAGAAAGGACTTAATTTTAAATGAGATCTTGCTAATTGACCAGTTTTACATATTCGGCACGACATATATATAAATATATATATATATATATATTATATATATAAATATATATATATATATATATATTATATATATATATATATATATATATATATATATATATATATATATATATATATATATAAATATATATATATATATATATATATATATATATATATATATATATATATATATATATATATATATATAGCTAGGGTCTTGGCAAGAGGTGTGGAGTTAAAAGATAAAGAATCAAACACAAAGTGGGAGTTTTCAAAGTTACTCTATGCTGATGACACTTTGCTTTTGGGAGATTCTGAAGAGAAGTTGCGGAGGTTGGTGGATGAATTTGGCAGGGTATGTAAAAGAAGAAAATTAAAAGTAAATATAGGAAAGAGTAAGGTTATGAGGATAAAAAGATTAGGTGGCAAAAGACTGGATATCAGATTGGAGGGAGAAAGTATGGAGGAGGTGAATGTATTCAGATATTTAGGAGTGGACGTGTCAGCAGATGGGTGTTTGAAGGATGAGGTGAATCATAGAACTGATGAGGAGAAAAGGGTGAGTGGTGCACTTAGGAGTCTGTGGAGACAAAGAACTTTGTCCATGGAAGCAAAGAGGGAAATGTATGGGAGTATAGTTGTACAAACACTCTTGTATGGGTGTGAAGCATGGGTGATGAATGTTGCAGCGAGGAGAAGGCTGGAAGCAGTGGAGATCTCATGACTGAGGGCAATGTGTGGTGAGAATATAATGCAGAGAATTCGTTGTTTGAAAATTAGGAGAAGGTATGGGATTACCAAAACTATTATCCAGAGGGCTGAGGAGGGTTTGTTGAGGTGGTTCGGACATGTAGAGAGAATGGGACAAAACACTACAGATTTATACACACTTTGAGTGTGTATAAATCTGTAGTGGAAGGAAGGCGGGGTAGGGGTCGGCCTAGGAAGGGTTGGAGGGATGGGTAAAGGAGGTTTTGTGTGCAAGGGGCTTGGACTTCCAGCAAGTGTGCGTGAGCATATTTGATAGGAGTGAATGGAGACAAATGCTTTTTAATACTTGACGTGCTGTTGGAGTGTGAGCAAAGTAACACTTACGGAGGGATTCAGGGAAAGCGGCAGGCCGGACTTGAGTCATGGAGATGGGAAGTACAGTGTCTACACTCTGAAGGAGGGGTGTTAATGTTGCAGTTTTATAACTGTAGTGTAAAGCACCCCTCTGGCAAGACAGTGATGGAGTGAATGATGATGAAAGCTTTTCTTTTTCGGGCCACCCTGCCTTGGTGGGAATCGGCCGAAGTCTTAATAATATATATATATTTATTTATTTATATATATATATATATATATATATATATATATATATATATATATATATATATATATATATATATATATATGCAATAAGATCACAGTAAACAGGTGATTTCAGAATATGCAAAACAACCACTGTGACAGAGTTGAGAAATTCCAAGCTCTTTCGTGATTTCTCACATTATCAAAGTGCTATAAAAATTAAAGATTAGCAGGAAAGTATTATTATAAATGAATTCAATTTGTATAACCCAAAAGCAACATTCATATTATTTTCAAAACTGGTTTTTATAAAACATGATTCTATTATATTCCTGTCGACCATCAACTTGCTTGATAAAACTTTCTCAGCCTTTTCAGAATCAATTGGATAATTTTAAATCTCTCACATGAATAAACAGAGCATTAGAATCTTGTCTACTTCTAATGCTATATTTATGTTGTTTTAAACTTTATCATGTATTTTACAATGAATCTTGTAGTTACACCCGTCGACATTTTGGGGGATTTTTTATCAAAAGCATTTTTTTTTACTTTTTCAAGATTTTTAAATATAACTTTGATATTAAAATTCTTAAGTAGAGACGGCATGTCATCCAAGTTTACATGGTAAGGGAGAAGCAACATATTTTTAGTTGAATAAGTGTTTCTGGCAATTTTAAAGGATTTATCAAAAAAGTTTCTCGGGTATTTTAGGTCATTAGCTATTTCATAAATTTTGGAGATTTATTCATCTATGAACTCTGGACAGCAAATACGCAAAGCTCTCAAAAACATTGATGAGAATACAGACAGCTTAACTCTATCTTGGTTATATATATATGCTCAAGGCTCAAGGTTCACTGAAGCAGCAGTGCGGATTCCTCCAGTAGACCAGCTCCTCCAAACAGTCCAACTGGGACAAACCGATCAAAGAAAAAAAAACAAGATAATGCTGACCAAAGCTTCAGGAAATGACAAAACTCGTCTCCTAGCAGTGAAGGCACCACACTCAGGAGATTTCCTTCTAGCTGTTCCCAATTGCTCCCTGGGCACTCGACTCGACTCACAGACCATTCGTGTACATAGGTGTACTTGCGGCAGGGTGACTGCTAATCAGTTCGCACTTCATGGTCTCGTGTGTCACACAGCAGAAGGGAAGTATGCCAAACATGAGGAGGTCAACAACATCATAAAGAGAAGCCTCGCCACAGCCCGCTACCCAGCCCAACGGGAACCCCAAGTGCAGAGGTCTGACGGAAGTCAAAAGCGTCCTGATGGAGCCACTTTGCTACCCTGGAAGGATGGAAAGCAGATTGCCTGGGACTACACCTGTGCCGCCACATTGACAGACACCTGCTAACCATACTCTGTAGCTGAAGGGGGTGGAGCTGCCAGCCACATGGAGACCAAGAAGACTCGCAAATATAAAGGCATTCCCCCTTGCTATAACTTCATCCCAATAGAGTCGGATACCTAAGGGAACTAAGATGCACTCTTTCCCCATGAGCCAAGGGTCTCTGAGCCTATGAGAACAAACATATAATGATGGGCAAGTTCTCCATATTTTCTAGACTTTTGGGACTCCCTGAAGCTGGCGGCTGCCCCTCCTTCCTCCCTGGTGTATTGGAGTTAGGTATCAGTCAAGGTAGATGCACTTGTGTAGTCCCACACCACCTGCTTGCCGTCTGTCCAGGCTTCTGGACGCTTCTGGCTGCCATCAGATCTTCATAGGTGGGGTGGCTCCCTTACTGCTGGGCATCCGGCTGTTGTGAGGCTCCTCTTGATAATGTTATTAACCTCCTCATGTCTTGCAATCTTTCCCTCGGATTTACGGCACACAAGACCATGGTACCCGAATCGGTCTGCTGTTTCATTGCCACAAATACACTTGTGTTCAGAGAGAATAGGGGTGGCAAGTCGAAGGGCAACACCAATGCGGATGATCTGTGGGTCGAACCGTTTGCCAAGGCTGGAGTTGGGAACAGTCAACAGAAAGTCCCTTGCATGAGGAGCTCTCACTGCCAGGAGGCGGGTTCTATCCTTCCTTGACACACTCTGAAGCATTGTTGAGGCTATTTTCTCCATTATCGGGCCATACCAGTGCGACTGTTTGTAGTTGTTGGGGGGAGCAGGTCTGGTTTCAGTGCCCGTTAGATTATCCCAGATCATGGCTCCGTCAATGAACTTTTGGTCCTGGACTCCAATCTTGTCCCTAAGATGTTCAGGGATAATTGCTGCTACAAGCCCTCTGGATGCAAAGCATGAGGACAGAAAAGCAGGTAGTGCAATCTATGATGACTTGCGGACACCAATGCCTCCTAGTCTGACTGGAAGTGTGGCTTGGTTCCATTGGGATGGCTTGGTTCCACCTGGGGTGTCAGCATGTCAGCGTGCCTCGTTGTGCTCCGTGTTTTCTCGTGTTTTCACGGTCGCTCTTACGTGCTAGAACTTTAATTTGTGCCATCAATCTTATACGATACATCCCTCTAGCGCCTGGAACCAATCTTGGGCGGAAAACATTATATACTGAGTCAAAAAAGGAGAATTAGTGTGCACTACCTAGCAGAGTTTACTGCCAGAGGGGAATCATAGGCCTAGTGTGCCGTGTGCAGAATAATAATAATAGAACTTTTCTTTGTCAGAGGAAAGAAAGTCTCCATGATAACATTGTGTATACATAGTGTATAGTGTATACTACAGTGGCTCCCTAGTATATAGATAAGAAATGCTAAAGTGTCATTTGAAAACAGGTGAATTTGTAAATGAAGTGATAAGCCTATAGAGGCAGGTGCCAGAAGTCGCCAGAAACTTACCACACTGGTCAGCTGTTTTAATAATCTTCCTGGCCTGCTAGTGTACTCGCATATAATCTAGTGATACCAGTGAATAGCAGAATACAGTGTTGTAGTAGCAACTAACCAGTATTATAATGGTACTTAGTGGAGTGGAGTGACTTTCATTAGTTTCTTTTTTCTTGAAATACCAGACGTATACTGTGAATTTCATATAACCTGTAGTTACCAGCGGTCGCAATATACACAACGAGAATTAAATATTACTACAGAAAAAGCGTCTTTCCTCCAAAATTTCCACCAGTCAACTATAGTAATAATGTAGCATTTATTGTGGTGGAGACGGAAAAAACCTAGAAAAGCTAGATACAGCGATTGATAAACAAGGGTTGAGGCTCGACCGTTCGTCATTGTATGAGCTGCCAGCAATCACCGGTTCTTCAGCACGCAAGTTATACTTTTGTATCAATCAAATCACATATTACTCGGGTAGATAATTTCCAGTAGATCCTTCATGTGTTAGCCCAGTATGTTTTAAATAAGTGATCCACTGATCAGATCAGACTGGTTCTGAACCCTTGACTGGTCGAACCCTCGACTGGTCCGAACCATTGACCGGTTTCAAACGGATTCGTTGGACAATAAAGCAGACTGTAAACGAATGGAGTTGTAGGCGCCCTTATCAAACACAAACAATAAATATAAATCAGGAACGTACACCGGTAAGCTGTCCTAATATACAAGTACAGTTAGAAATAGAAATACAAATAGCTAGAGCTTCACTTTAAGGAGGTTATTAATAGAGTATTCAAGAGGTTGCTAGTAGAATTACAGTAAATCAACCATTCAAATCATTATGAAGCTCTGTGTAGTCTGCAATCAATCAAACAAACGGGCTTCCACATGGATAAATTGTCATTTTTGTGGAAATTGGTGTCACGCCCCTTGTGCAGATATCCAAGAACTAGCTACAAGCAGTATTAAAACAGGGAAGTGTTTTTGGGTATGCCCAAATGAGATAAATCTGTGGACTAAAATCACATTGGTATTAAAAGAGGATAACGTCAAAGCTGCTTTCATAGAAAACCTGGAAGCTTTCTACAACAGATGGGAACATAAAAAGTCTGGGCTGAATGGTACTGCCCTTGATACTGGCCATGTAGTCAGAAACTGTAAGGCTGGAGGTGATGTCCTGGTAGTCAGTAAATGTGAGGCTGATAGTGCTGTCCTGGTAGACAGTAATGGTGAAGCTGGAGGTGCTGTCCTGGGAGACAGTAATGGTGAAGCTGGAGATTTTGTCCAGGTAGTCGGGAATTATACACAGGAAGGAATGCATATAAATGACCTCATGGGAAACAGGAGCCGTAGTGGGGAAACAAGTGTAGTCAAAGATAAGATAAAACCAACATTGCAAACTAGAAATACCACAGGAAATAGCAAACAAGAGGACTCCACTAGCAATAGTGAGGATATATTACCAAAAACAACTGGTGGGAGCTCCATTGTTGGTGCTAGTGAGAATAGGAATAAGACAGGTAAACATGCACCAACAGGGAATACAGTCACAGAAACCCAAGGCAAACGGAAACCAAGCCTGTGCACATACTATGCACTTGGTATCTGCAGGCATAGGAAATCTGGAAAAAACAGATGGGACGTGCAACTATGACCACCCTAGAAAATGCCGTGCCCATATGACAACAGGAAAATGCAAACTCCCTTCCTGTAAGCTTTTTCACCCTGAAATGTGTCCCTCTTCAGTACAGAAAAGACTGTGCTATAACTTAAATTGCCAGGCACACCATCTAAAGGGGACAAAAAGATACAAAACATACAGGCCATGGAAAAACCTGGGTAGCCACAGCCACTCAAGAGGGAGAGGTTTTTTAGTGCCAGGAAGGAAAAAAAACTGGCAGGAAATGGCAGAAATCGTACACCAAGTCCAGTCATTCCTGGAGTGGAACCACAGTCGATGGCCTCCACTCCAAGCCAACAGATACAGATGCTAATGCCGGAAAAAAAATCCCCCCCCCCCCAGTACCACCAATACCACCAGTCCAATGACATTCTTCTTTGCAGATATACAAGGTCTAAAGCCAGCAACAAACAACAAAATACCTTTCATCCGTTGACTGCTTGCAGAGGCAAAGGCAATGTTCGCAGCTTTCACTGAGACCCACATAAAGGATCACTTGGACAACGAAATATGGATCCCAAGTTACAACCTGTAAAGGCTTACTCAGCCCTGTAACAACTTCAGTCAGAATTACTAAGGCTGGCTCCTCCTCAGGAAAATTAATGTATAGAAAAAGTATAAAAACTGACAAACATAAACACTTTATTATTTAGAAAGTATAAAATATAAAACACTTAAATATGAAATATTGATCCTACATTAAAGAAAATGAAAAATGAAAAATATAAATGATATCAGAATTCAACGATAATATATATCTATAAAACTTGGGTGTCCGGTGTTGGTGACACTGCATGTTGTTGAAATCGTAGCCGTTGCTGGTGATGGGGGGGGGGGTCGCAGGTGTTGGTTACAACCCACTGGCTAGTTCTTCACAGTATAGCCTTGAGTATTTTATCCCGATGACAGGAAAGCAGGTTCTTTACGGCTGCAATGATAGGGGTTACGTCCTGCAATTTCATACAGGTGCACAGGTAATTATATCCAAAAAAGGGGAAGTCTCAGGACGTTAGTCCATCTCCTTCAATTCTACTCGTTGATTGGCAGGTGACCCTCTCTGTCATCCAAGCTGGAAAGATAGACAGGTTACCCACTGCTTAAGAAATCACTCTTCATGATAAGTACAATACCTAAAAGATGTGGTGATTATTACAACAGTCAACTTAGAGCAAGACTGAAAGGGCTAAGTTTATTATTGGTCAAAAGTGAAGCTTTCAACCAATAAATCCACTAGAATACAAGGCAGGCATGTAATTACATGCTGGGAGCTGTGAGTCTAGTGATTACTGTTTGGACCGGAGCCCCACACGTCACCTTTCGGGGGGGGGAAGAAGGAGGGGAAGGGATAGCGGGAGCTAGACTGACCCTACCTTAACAAGCAGCCGGCAATCAAATTATCACTTTCGGGGTGGGGGAAAAAAGGCGGGAATAGCGGGAGCTGGACTTACCCTACCTTAACAAGTAGCCGGCAATGAAATTATTGTTACTATATACTCCATCGCTACTCCTATCCATTGAACTTTTCCCTCACACAACCTATACAGATGCGACAGAGTGAACAGGCAAACGGGGGCGGGGGGGTTGGCCTGTACATTGCAGAGTCACTTGTTTGCACAGAACTGCTTAATGCCTCAAATGATGTAGTGGAAGTTTTAGCAGTAAAGATCGAGAACCAAAACCTAGTCATTGTGGTAGTCTACAAGCCTCCGGATGCAACACCCCAGCAATTCCAGGAACAGCTGTTAAAAATTGACCACCGTCTGGAAAATCTGCCAGCTCCTGCACCCAACATCTTGCTCGTGGGGGATTTCAACTTAAGGCACCTAAAATGGAGGAATATAGCAAATAATATTGTTGCAGTAATAACACCAAGAGGCAGCTCTGATGAAAACTCACACTCACACGAGCTTTTAAATCTCTGCACAAAATTCAATTTAAACCAGCAAATAATAGAACCTACTAGACTGGAGAATACACTAGACCTCATCTTCACTAACAATGATGATCTGATACGAAATGTCACCATATCAAAAACAATATACTTAGATCACAACATAATTGAGGTTCAGACATGTATGCGCGGAGCCCCAGACCGACATAATGAGCTTAGTCACGAGGGAGCATTCACCAAATTCAACTTCAATAACAAAAACATAAAGTGGGACCAAGTAAACCAAGTCCTAACCGATATAAGCTGGGAAGATATACTAAGCAACACAGACCCCAACTTATGCCTAGAACAGATTAACTCGGTGGCACTCGATGTATGCACAAGGCTTATTCCTCTAAGAAAAAGGAGTAAATGTAAAATAGAAAGAGACAGGCGCTCTCTTTACAAGCGACGGAAAAGAATAACAGAGCGGCTAAAAGAGGTCAATATATCTGAAATTCGTAGGGAGACACTGGTCAGAGAAATAGCAAGCATCGAACTTAAGCTAAAGGAATCTTATAGGAGTCAGGAATCGCGGGAAGAACTAAAAGCCATAAATGAAATCGAAAGAAAACCAAAGTATTTCTTCTCCTATGCCAAATCAAAGTCGAGAACAACATCCAGTATTGGGCCCCTACTTAAACAAGATGGGTCCTACACAGATGACAGCAAGGAAATGAGTGAGCTACTCAAGTCCCAATATGACTCAGTTTTTAGCAAGCCGCTAACCAGACTGAGAGTCGAAGATCAAAATTAATTTTTTATGAGAGAGCCACAGAATTTGGTTAACACAAGCCTATCTGATGTTATCCTGACGCCAAATGACTTCGAACAGGCGATAAATGACGTGCCTATGCACTCTGCCCCAGAGCCAGACTCATGGAACTCCGTGTTCATCAAGAACTGCAAGAAGCCCCTATCACGAGCTTTTACCGTCCTATGGAGAGGGAGCATGGACACGGGGGTCGTCCCACAGTTACTAAAAACAACAGACATAGCCCCACTCCACAAAGGGGGCAGTAAAGCAATAGCAAAGAACTACAGACCGATAGCACTAACATCCCATATCATAAAAATCTTTGAAAGGGTCCTAAGAAGCAAGATCACCACCCATCTAGAAACCCATCAATTACACAACCCAGGGCAACATGGGTTTAGAACAGGTTGCTCCTGTCTGTCTCAACTATTGGATCACTACGACAAGGTCCTAGATGCACTAGAAGACAAAAAGAATGCAGATGTAATATATACAGACTTTGCAAAAGCCTTCGACAAGTGTGGCCATGGCGTAATAGCGCACAAAATGCGTGCTAAAGGAATAACAGGAAAAGTCGGTCGATGGATCTATAATTTCCTCACTAACAGAACACAGAGAGTAGTAGTCAACAGAGTAAAGTCCGAGGCAGCTACGGTGAAAAGCTCTGTTCCACAAGGCACAGTACTCGCTCCCATCTTGTTCCTCATCCTCATATCTGACATAGACAAAGATGTCAGCCACAGCACCGTGTCTTCCTTTGCAGATGACACCCGAATCTGCATGACAGTGTCTTCCATTGCAGACACTGCAAGGCTCCAGGCGGACATCAACCAAATCTTTCAGTGGGCTGCAGAAAACAATATGAAGTTCAACGATGAGAAATTTCAATTACTCAGATATGGTAAACACGAGGAAATTAAATCTTTATCAGAGTACAAAACAAATTCTGGCCACAAAATAGAGCGAAACACCAACGTCAAAGACCTGGGACTGATCATGTCGGAGGATCTCACCTTCAAGGACCATAACATTGTATCAATCGCATCTGCTAGAAAAATGACAGGATGGATAATGAGAACTTTCAAAACTAGGGAGGCCAATCCCATGATGACACTCTTCAGATCGCTTGTTTTATCTAGGCTGGAATATTGCTGCACACTAACAGCACCTTTCAAGGCAGGTGAAATTGCTGACCTAGAAAATGTACAGAGAACCTTCACGGCACGCATAACGGAGATAAAACACCTAAATTACTGGGAGCGCTTGAGGTTCCTGAACCTGTATTCCCTGGAATGCAGGCGGGAGAGATACATGATTATATACACCTGGAAAATCCTAGAGGGACTAGTACCGAACTTGCACACGAAAATCACTCGCTACGAAAGCAAAAGACTTGGCAGAGGATGCAACATCCCCCCCAATGAAAAGCAGGGGTGTCACTAGCACGTTAAGAGACCATGCAGTAAGTGTCAGGGGCCCGAGACTGTTCAAATGCCTCCCAACATACGTAAGGGGGATTACCAACAGACCCCTGGTAGTCTTCAAGCTGGCACTGGGCAAGCACCTAAAGTCGGTTCCTGACCAGCCGGGCAGTGGCTCGTACGTTGGTTTGCTTGCAGCCAGCAGTAACAGCCTGGTTGATCAGGCTCTGATCGACCAGGAGGCCTGGTCATAGACCGGGCCGCTGGGGCGTTGACCCCCGGAACTCTCTCCAGGTAAACTCCAGGTAATACTCGTGCAGGATAGGGTTATCATATGAAGGTGCGCATCTTAGGAAATATGTCAATCTGGGCAGACTCAAGCACTTTGTGAGAAGGTACAAGGCATCGTGGGTGTCAAGATTGCCTATTCGTTGTTCCATTCTCATCAGTTCTTCCAATTTCTTCTTGAGGATTGTATCAGTGGCATTGTTTCCCAGAGGTGCTCCAAGCAAGACACTATTTGTAGGGGCAATGACTGATGCTCCTGGTAGTTTGGATCTCACTGCATTTATCACTTGTTGACTGACTGAAATTATTTCACATTTGGATGGATTCAGGATGAGACCCATTTCCTGTCCCCGTGTCATCACTTGTGTAAGATCACCTAAGAGGGACTCCTTTGTACCTGCTATTGTGCCGTCATCCAGGAACCAGATGTTTAGCTCACTGGTCAGTCTGACTATGATTTCCCTAACTGCTATACAGAAGAGAAATGGTGCAAGAGGATCCCGTTGCTGGACACCCTCTGATGATGTGATTTCATGCTCTCCAAACGGGAGCATTGATTCCTTGCTATATCCAACTGAAACAAACGGGAAGAGACCAGGAAAATGTTCTTGTACTGAAATACATTTTTATTTGTAAGGTTCAGAATAATTTTTGCGAAGTTATTTCATACACAAATTTTCTCTTGTTTCATATATATATATATATATATATATATATATATATATATATATATATATATATATATATATATATATATATATATATATATATATACTGCTGGTGAGGCTAGTACACCAAACGGGGAGTAGAATGAAATTAGCTCAGAGGTACCCCCACCACTGAATGTCCTCGGATCAAGGTATACACACACACATTATATATATATATATGTGTGTGTGTGTAAATTAAACCACAGAAACAAGTGATTATACTGCAAAGAAATAAATATATATATATATATATATATATATATATATATATATATATATATATATATATATATATATATATATATATATATATAATGTATATTATTATTATTAATTATTCAAAGGTTCACCACTGGTGCATTATAGGGAGTCCCTTTGTCTCGGAGACGTAAGCGATATGTCTTCTAAGAATGGTCTAGGGACCCAAGAATCAAAGCGTGCACTAGTCTTCTCCTACCTCCCCATATATATAATCTTTTGAGGTTAGGGATCATTTATTTAAAAAGCATAAACATGAATAAATTGTTTCAATATATCAAAGATTATGAATCTCCTCAAGCTCCAGGAGCTTGAGATTATTGGGATTTATGCAGCAAGCATTTCCCCTCTGGATGGCCATGCTGAACCACTGGAACATGAAAGTGGCCACTTGTGGTGTCAATGAGTCTGGAACTCAGTTGTCTGAGGAAACGTGTGGCGTTCTTTCCCCATGATCCCAGGGTCTGATCCCACTGGGACAAATTGATACTGATGGTTTGTCTCTGTACTTGCTAATCTTGTACTCCTCCCTGTGATCAGCAGCACTTCTCTGTTGCCCGACACCATGACGGATGTAGGTGTTAACAAGCTTCAACACGCAGGAATAAACCCAAGCTAAAAGCATGCCATTTTTCCATGGGTGGGGCGGTTTGCAGGTTTGTGAGTATTGCTTCTTGCTAGGGACCGGGCCTCTCTCTCAGCCGGGCACCTTCCTATAGCAAGGCTCCTCTGTATAATGTCATTGACTTCATTGTGTCTTGCGTGCCAGCCTTGGTATTGGAGCAGTTTTAGACTGTGTAGACCTTATTGGTCATCTTGCGCATTGCCGCACATACAGGTATATTCCGTGTGGAGTAGGACAGCGAGGCGGAGTGTCACTGCAATACACAGGGTCCATGGGTCGAGGCGTGTTCCCATTCCCGAAATGGGAATTGATTTGAGGAAGTCCCCCGAGTGTGATGCACGCACAGCATGAAGACGGATAGTATCCCTAGCGGATGTTGCAGCCCTGAACATGCTGTCATGCGCCTTTTCGGCGATGGGACCATCCCACTTGGACTGTTTGTAGGTTAATGTAACACTATGTTTGGGTAATGAAGCAGTGAGAGTCTCCCACTCGGCAATAGCATTGGCACCCAAGTTGACCGGGAGAATTTGCTTTATTAGCTCGTCTGATGCTATGGAGGAAGATATATATATATATATATATATATATATATATATATATATATATATATATATATATATATATATATATATATATATATATATATATATATATATATATATATATATATATAATATATATATATATATATATATATATATATATATATATATATATATATATATATATATAAGTAGTCAACTTTTCTACAGAGCGCACCCTTCCGGAAAAGGCCTTCTACAGAGCGCACCCTTCCGGTTTAGGGGTGCGGCTGAGCGACTCCTTCCGGTTTAGGCCTTCCACTGGGGGCCCCTTCAAAGGATGCCGCCTTTTCACACCTATGTGCTAATGACCTTGACCCTATGATAATGACCCTTCTGGACACGTATCCCCTTTTCACACCTATGTGCTAATGACCTTGACCTCGCCCTCGAGTCCACCCTTGACCCCCCTTCGCGACCCCCCCGTCGCGCCGCGCGCCCGCCCGCGCCCTTCGCGACCCCCGCCCGCGCCTTCTGCTGCGCCTTCTGCAGCGTCGTCCGGATCGCCCCCGCGCCTCGAATTTTTTTCCGATTTTTTCGAATTTTTTTTGAATTTCATTTTCTTGTGCTCTCCATCTCCTCGGATCAAATTTTTGAGGTTCCCCCTCTCACTTTCACCCCCATCCCAAAATTTCTCGAAATCAAAGTCTCCATCTCCTCGGATCAAGTTTTTGGATTCCCCCCTATGGGGGTTTCGAAATTCTTATGATCTCCTTGGATTGCCCCCTCCCACTTTCACCCCCAACCCCAAAAATTTCTCGAAATCAAAGTCTCCAATTCCTCGGATCAAATTTTTCTCGAAATCAAAGTCTCCATCTCCTTGGATCAAGGGTTTTGAATTTCTCCAATTCCTTGGATCAAATTTTTGGGTACCCCTCCTTTCACCCCAAATTTTCTCGATAATACCATGACTCCATCTCCTCGGATCAAGTTTTTTGGATTCCCCCTATGGGGTTTTCGAAATTCCCCCTCCGACTTTCACCTCCCAACCCCCAAAATTTCTCAATATTACCAAGTTTTTGGATTCCCCCCTCTGGGGGTAAGCATGCTTACTACAGATGTAAACAAGTCAAATGAACTAAGAAGGGTGTTTACTCGGCAGTCAGTGACGTCACACATACAAGCTGAATCTTGTCGACCCTTTTAGTTCATTAAAGTTAATAAGGGGACATAGTGACGTCACGCGCTGACCGCGCACACAGGCTGAATCTTGTGGATCCTTTTAGTTCATTAAAGTTAATAAGGGGATATAGTACCTACATCATAGGGAAAACATTTTCACTCTTAACCCCAATTTTTCTCGTTTTAACCCTTTTAGCTCATTAAAGTTAATAAGGGGACACAGTACATCAGAAAGTCACCACATCGCTTACATCCACTTTCGTTAAATTCACTACTCACAATTTTACATATTACGAAGTTAAATACGCACTTTTACTTTGAACATCTTCAAAACACTCTCATAAATCATTTGAATACTCACAAAAATACCTTTATACATTTCCAAACAACACTGAAATACTCCAAAAACATCATTCGAACACCCCCAAAATCACCTCTGAATACTCTCAGAACACCTTCAAAACACTCTCATAAATCATTTGAATACTCACATAAACACCTTTGAACATTTCCAAACAACACTGAAACACTTCCAAAAACACTATTTGAGTACTCCCAAATAAGATTTGACATCTCTAATTTATCTGCACTTACACATTTCATTAAATTACAACTCATCCCTCAGTCTCCAGACTAGGCATTTTCTCGTTTTTACCCTTTTAGTTCATTAAAGTTATTAAGGGGACACAATACATCAGAAAAAAAGTCACAAAAACTAACTCAAACACTTTTACTTTGAACATCACCAAAACACTATCATAAATCATTTGAATACTCACATAAACACCTTTGAACACCTTCGAAACACTCTTGAACACCTTCAAAAACACCTTTGAACATTTTCAATCAACACTGAAACACTTCCAAAAACACAATTTGAGTACTCCCAATTACACCACTGAATACTACTAAAACACCGCTGAATTCAATCAAAACACCCTTCAACACCTTCAAACACCCTTGAACACCTTCAAAACACTCTTAAACACCTTCAAAAACACCTTTGATCATTTTCAATCAACACTGAAACACTTCCAAAAAAACACAATTTGAGTACTCCCAATTACACCACTGAATACTACTAAAACACCGCTGAATTCAATCAAAACACCCTTCAACACCTTCAAAACACCTTTGAACACCTTCAAAAAACAACATTTGAACACACTCAAAACACCTTTGAACACCTTTGAACATTTCCAAAACACTATTTGAGTACTCCCAATTACACCACTGAATACTACTAAAACACGCTGAATTCAATCAAAACACCCTTGATCACCTTCAAAAAACAACATTTGAATAACCTCAAAACACCTTTGAACACCTTCAAAACACCCTTGAACACCTTCAAAACACCCTTGATCACCTTCAAAAAACATTTGAACACACTCAAAACACCTTTGAACACCTTTGAACATTTCTAAAACACTATTTGAGTACTCCCAAATAAGATTTATTTTTTTTTTATTATCACACCGGCCGATTCCCACCAAGGCAGGGTGGCCCGAAAAAGAAAAACTTTCACCATCATTCACTCCATCACTGTCTTGCCAGAAGGGTGCTTTACACTACAGTTTTTAAACTGCAACATTAACACCCCTCCTTCAGAGTGCAGGCACTGTACTTCCCATCTCCAGGACTCAAGTCCGGCCTGCCGGTTTCCCTGAATCCCTTCATAAATGTTACTTTGCTCACACTCCAACAGCACGTCAAGTATTAAAAACCATTTGTCTCCATTCACTCCTATCAAACACGCTCACGCATGCCTGCTGGAAGTCCAAGCCCCTCGCACACAAAACCTCCTTTACCCCCTCCCTCCAACCCTTCCTAGGCCGACCCCTACCCCGCCTTCCTTCCACTACAGACTGATACACTCTTGAAGTCATTCTGTTTCGCTCCATTCTCTCTACATGTCCGAACCACCTCAACAACCCTTCCTCAGCCCTCTGGACAACAGTTTTGGTAATCCCGCACCTCCTCCTAACTTCCAAACTACGAATTCTCTGCATTATATTCACACCACACATTGCCCTCAGACATGACATCTCCACTGCCTCCAGCCTTCTCCTCGCTGCAACATTCATCACCCACGCTTCACACCCATATAAGAGCGTTGGTAAAACTATACTCTCATACATTCCCCTCTTTGCCTCCAAGGACAAAGTTCTTTGTCTCCACAGACTCCTAAGTGCACCACTCACTCTTTTTCCCTCATCAATTCTATGATTCACCTCATCTTTCATAGACCCATCCGCTGACACGTCCACTCCCAAATATCTGAATACGTTCACCTCCTCCATACTCTCTCCCTCCAATCTGATATTCAATCTTTCATCACCTAATCTTTTTGTTATCCTCATAACCTTACTCTTTCCTGTATTCACCTTTAATTTTCTTCTTTTGCACACCCTACCAAATTCATCCACCAATCTCTGCAACTTCTCTTCAGAATCTCCCAAGAGCACAGTGTCATCAGCAAAGAGCAGCTGTGACAACTCCCACTTTGTGTGTGATTCTTTATCTTTTAACTCCACGCCTCTTGCCAAGACCCTCGCATTTACTTCTCTTACAACCCCATCTATAAATATATTAAACAACCACGGTGACATCACACATCCTTGTCTAAGGCCTACTTTTACTTTGACATCTCTAATTTATCTGCACTTACACATTTCATTAAATTACAACTCATCCCTCAGTCTCCAGACTAGGCATTTTCTCGTTTTTACCCTTTTAGTTCATTAAAGTTATTAAGGGGACACAATACATCAGAAAAAAAGTCACAAAACTAACTCAAACACTTTACTTTGAACATCCCCAAAACACTCTCATAAATCATTTGAATACTCACATAAACACCCTTGAACACCTTCAAAACACCTTTGAATATCGTTTTTAAACTAATTTCATCACAACCCACTTATATCATCTTTTTTTCGGTAACTCTAATTCGACTACACTACCCTCATCAATTACCAACAAATTTTACTCGTTTTAACTAATGTCATCACTGTAACCAAGATTTTCACAAAAAAACTCTGACACCTAACACACACTCACACACACACCCCACAACACCCACAATTTTTTCTCGTTTTATCTAATTTCATCAGAAAGTCACAACAACAACAACAACAACCCACAAACCCACAACACCCCACAACCCACAATTTTTCTCGTTTTAGCTAATTTCATCAGAAAGTCACAACAACAACCCACAACCCACAACACCCACAACACCCACAACCCACAACACCCCACAACCCACAATTTTTTCTCGTTTTAACTAATTTCATCAGAAAAAGGCACAACACCCACAACCCACTTCACCCACAATTTTTTCTCGTTTCAACTAATTTCATCAGAAAAGTCACAACACCCCACATCACCCACATCCCACAATTTTTTTTCTCGTTTTAACCCTTTTAGTTCATTAAAGTTAATAAGGGGACACAGTACATCAGAAAAAGTCACAAAATCAACCCACTTATATCATCTTTTTCGGTATCTCTAATTCGACTACATTACCCACAACCCTCATCAATTACCAATTTATTCACATTTTTTTCCCCCCTTCTTTTTACTGAATCTTAAAAGTAATACACATTCCTCCCTACAGTACTAAAATTCTAATAAAATCCTCTCCATACCCATCTCCTTGTATCCACATAAATTAATATTATTCTCGCATCAACTACCCAACTATTGCGACATGTTTCAACACCCTCCATTCTTTTCCAATATATCATAACTTTTCATTTCTATAATTTCTTTTTAAAATATTCACACATTACCTTTTATTTTCAGTAAAATCTCCCCATATTTCTAATTACAACCCTCCCCATATCCCTCGCCATCACACCCATCTCCCAACACACCTCTTCAGAACACACACAAAAATCACATTTCACATCCACAAATGCATCTCAAATCCACTAAAATCACTATAATGAAGATATTCACAAAACTCTATGACCACCTAACACACACACACACACACACCTAACTTAACCTAACCTGTGAGGGAAAAGTAGGTGTAAGTGGGGTTAAGGTTGTTCGGGCAACCAGGAACCATTAGTTACGTCGCGTGCACCCCCCCCCTCTGGCGGGCTGGGGCGAAACTAGTTTCTGGTGTCCGATTTGTTTCTACTCCTGGTAATATTGACCTTACCTGGTGTGGGTTGAAGTTTGGAGAGTCACTTCACCTCCACTCTTCTCCTAATCAGGTAGGGTGATCTACCAGGAGTATCACTTTGTTTCTTATTTTGTTTGCTGGTTACCAGTAATGATTTTGGCATTTATCATTCTTTTCAATTCTTAAATGTTATATTATCATGACTATGGGTAACCAGTTTTCTTTTCTCATTACCAGCTCTGTTCCTGGCGTGGTCTTCCAGGATAGACGCCAGATGAAGGAGCGAGACATATGTTAATAATACTTATTAACATTATTCTACTACTACCGGCCCTTACCTATTCTACTTGTGGTGCTCCATCCAAGTGGTAGGAGATTCTAGAACATCGGATTATTACCATCTGCCCAGGATAAGCTACATAAATAACATCAGAGGATCTATCCAGGGCCATACCTTCTCCTGCCCAACTACAAGAACTGAAGGTCATTTTTTTTTTATTATATTTAAATTTTAAGTAAAATTCTCAAAAATCATTATTCTCATTTTTCCTAAGTTATTTCTTTATTTATTTTTCCATTAATTTCTTTTGTTCAGTTGGAAGGCGTTCCACTGACAATGGCGACCTTGCCAGGATCCGACTCTTGAAGCAACATCGTCCTGATGGTTCAACTGGTCGTGAGTATAACATTTAAGATAGAAAAGGGTGAGTTAGTTGAGGTGTCAAGTCATTACTGGTAGTCTGGTTGACTTACCGTTGTTTGGTTCTAGGGTTCGGTTTAGAAGTTTACCTATTTGTTGGACCTGGGGAACTTTGATGATAACCCCTCCTGTGTGAACCGTGTGTATTTTGCTTAGTGAAGGCTATTGAGCCCACAAGTGTATTCTTCCAGGGAGAAATATTTATTTCATTTTCTACTTTGGGAAGTTTAAAGTGTGCGGACTGTGTCCCTCTTTTGTAACAGACGTTCCTGTTAATTTTAATTGTCAGTTGAAGTTGGGTGCTTAATATTTCTTTTTACAAGATGGATTCTTTAGATTTCTGGTTGAAAGCTGGAAAGGAAATGGGATTTACTGGACAAAGCCTTGATAGTTACATTACTGCTAAAATGGCTATTGAAGAGAAAAAGGAACAGGAAAGACTAGCTCGAGAGGAGAAAAGACTCGCTATTGAAGAGAAAAAAGAACAGGAAAGACTAGCTCGAGAGGAGAAAAAGGAACAGGAAAGACTAGCTCGAGAAGAGAAAAAGGAACAGGAGAGACTAGCTCGGGAAGAAAAAAGACTAGCTCAAGAAAAGAAAGAGGAACAGGAAAGACTAGCTCGGGAAGATAAAATCGAACAGGAAAGGATAGCTAGAGAAGACAGAGTTCAGGCAAGAGAGGTAGCCTTCAAAATGAAGGAAATAGTTAGAACAAGCAAGGTTGGAATTAGAAGCCAAGAAGATAGAACTATCTAAGCAGAAAATAGATGAAGGGGTTTTAGAATACCCTTCCCAAGAACCTAATATTAGGATGCCACAAATACCACCTTTCTCGGAACAAGATGACATAGCGGCATATATTACTAGATTCGAGAGTACTGCTACTCTCTGTGACTGGCCAGTAGATTCTTGGGCTACTAGGCTTGGCTTACTACTGTCAGGTTCAGCATTAAACGTCTATTCCACTCTACCCTCTGATGTTATTTCTAGTTATAGCCTGCTGAAGAAAGCTATACTACAGGCTTTCAAAAAAACTACTCATCATTACAGGTCGGAGTTTAGACACATTAAAATAACTCCTCATCAAAATTACATGCAATTCTTAACAACACTTTTCAGATTATTTGATTCGTGGATTGATAGTGCTGAGGTTGACCACGATTTCGAATCTTTACGAGACCTGATGGTAAGAGATCAATTCCTTTCTTCTGTAAACTCTGACTTACGAATATTCATTAAAGAACGAAACGTTCATACGGCTGCGGAAATGGCACAAGCTGCTGATATATATGCGTGCGCTCATAATAACTACCCTAAGGAGCGTAGCAGATATAAGCCTGTTGTGCCTAAGCAATCTGAGGGATCCAAACCCTCCGTACCTAAGAATTCCACGGCCTTCACAGTAAAGTGTTTCAACTGTAATGAGTGGGGTCATAGAAGGCCCGACTGTCCTAGAAAAAAAGGTGAAAATGTCGGTAAATGTTTCACTGAATCAAACATAAATGCACCTTTTAGTGAAGGTACAGTCAATGGTATGAATGTGTCAACCATTCTTAGAGACACTGGATGTTCCTGTATTGTTATCTCGAGTAAGCTTTTCCCTAACCTAGATTCTTCACCTTATAAGTCCACTAAATTAACTGACTATTTAGGAAGAAGCGATTCTTTTCCAACAGTCAGATGTTTCGTTAGGTGCAAATGGTTCTCAGGATGGGTAGATGCCGTAGTTGCCCCGATAACCTCATGTTCTGTTTTGGTTGGGAACATACAAGGGGCTACTTTCCCATCTGAGAAGGACTGTTTGGAATTTGGAGTTTCCAAGGAAGGGTTGGAACCTAATCTCTGTTTCTTCACAGATAGTTCCAGATGAGATTCAGTTGGATAACCTAAATCAGAGAGCTGATGGTTACAAAACTCCGGTAACACCTTTAGTAAGTCAGTCACTTGAACTGGACAACGCAGACGCCAGTGGAAAACTACGTGTGGCACAATCTATACAACAACTAGACTCGATTAACGTCGTTACCAGAGCTCAGTCTAAGGTAAAACCTATCCACCCATTAGTTCTTTCCAAAGGAAAGCCAATCGAGCTGTCTCATATAGATTTAGAGGGTCTTCAAAAGACTTGTCCTTCCTTAGAGGAATCTCGGAAGTTAGCTTTAAATGGCAAGGTGACCCAGAGAAAGAAATTTTCTTACAAGTTTGAGTTCAAACACGATCTTTTGTACAAGACTATAGTGTCTGCGGACAAACCCAATGACGTTGGTCGAAGCCTGTTAGTCATTCCGCAGGATTGCCGTGAAACCATTTTAAAGATTTCTCATGACTTGCCAGTCTCTGGCCATTTTTCACATAGGAAGACCTATAATAAAATCAAGGACCTATATTTCTGGCCTAGCATGTCCGCTGACATCTATAAGTACTGCAGATCATGTCACGTATGTCAACTTTCCACGCAGAAGGGTAGAACTAGGAGAGTTCCTATGGTAAAGATGCCAATTTTCTCAGTCCCTTTTGCAAGGGTTGCAGTAGATATAGTTGGTCCTATCACACCTCGCTCATCAGGAGGTCATAAATATATTTTAACTATGATTGACTACGCGTCCAGCTTCCCAGAGGCGGTACCCTTAAAATCCATTACGTCCATAGAAGTCGCAGAAGCCTTATTTTCTATTTTTTCACGTGTAGGTATACCTCGTGAAATTCTGTCTGACAAAGGGGCACAATTCACTTCAGAATTAATGGAACACGTTTATCAACTTGTGGGTGTTAAACCTCTTTTCACTACACCTTACCATCCGATGTGTAACGGAAGAGTGGAGCGACAACATGCCATCCTAAAGTCAATACTAAAAAAACTATGTATTCTTAAACCAACGGACTGGCATAGATTTTTACCATGTGCTCTTTTCGCAATGCGCGAGATTCCAAGTGATTCCCTTGGTTATTCCCCTTTCGAATTGCTTTATGGGAGACAAGCTCGTGGTCCACTATCTATTTTGAATGAACTTTGGTCCAAAGATATCAAACCTGAGGTTCAAAACAGCTATCAGTTTCTTTTAGATCTAAGGGAAAGGTTGGAAGAAACCGCCGATTTGGTCGGTAAAAACCTAGAGATGTCTATGGAAACGTACAAGACCTATTTTGACCATAAAAGCTCCAAGCGTACGTTTAACGTTGGTGATGAAGTTTGTTCTCCTACCTGACAAATCCAACAAATTGCTAATTACCTGGCGCGGACCGTATAAAGTAGTGAAGGTCTGCAATAAGGTAGATTATATCTTGGATGTCAAGGGTAGAGAAAGAATGTATCACGTCAATATTTTGAAACGGTACCATCGAAGAGAAGTTAATCTTTGCGTAAATTCCTTTGACGAAGATACTACTTCTTTCGGCTTGGTTAAAAGTGGTGATTCGTACGAATGTAGAGTTTGTATTATAGATGACGAGTCTTTTACAGAATCGAAGGAACTACTGGATATCTTAACGCATGATCCCTCACCAAAGTCAAATGTCAACATTAACAACGACTTGTCAAATAAACAAGTCTCAAGTAAGTGCCTTGGTAAATTCATTTTCTGACGTATTCACAGAGGTACCAGGACTTACCACCACTATTGTACACAAGATTGAATTGTCGGATCATGAACCAGTAAGGCGGAAAATCTACCCTGTTCCCGTTCACTTACGGAAAACTTTTGATAATGAGGTGGACAAACTATTTAACTTAAACATCATAGAACCTTCGAAATCAGCTTTCTGTTCACCAGTTGTTATGGTTAAGAAACCCGATAATTCTTACCGACTGGCACAAGATTTTCGTTATTTGAATACTATAACTAAATGGGATGCAGAACCCATGCCAGTAATTGATCATGACTTGTATAAATTCCATGACTGCAAATTCTTCTCAGAATTAGACATCTCACAAGCCTACCATCAAGTGCCATTACACCCAGACTCGAAACCATACACTGCTTTCCCTACTCATAGAGGTCTAATGCAATATCGCACAATGCCTTTCGGCTTGGTTACAGCGTGTGCCACATACATTAGGCTTATGAGAATAGTTCTCTCTGATCTAAAGAATGTTTCAGTGTATTTTGATATTTATATCATGACAAATGTCTGGGAAGACCATCTAAATACACTAGCGCTTGTTTTGAAAAGACTAAGAACTCATGGCCTTACAGTTAAACCACAAAAGTGCTTTCTTGGCTATCATAAGGTACAATACCTTGGGTTCATTATATCTGATAACAACTTCTCACCACTTCCTAATAAGACCAAAGCTGTTTTAGAAAGTACGTTCCCTGCTACCAAAAAGTTATTAAGAAGTTTCCTTGGATCTGTAAACTTCTATAGAAATTTCGTACCAAATCTAAGTAGCTTAACTTCAGTTCTTACAGACTATTTGAAAAAGGGTGTCAAGGAACCTCTTAGTTGTTCTGAGGAAGCCCTCCAAAGCTTCGAAGAAATTAAGAGTATATTTTCAAACCCCCCTGTCCTAAAATTGCCAGATATTAATAAAATATTTTGTCTCCGAACAGATGCCTCCCATTCTGGACTCGGGGCTGTACTACTTCAATATTATGAGGAGACACCTTTCCCAGTATCTTTCGCCAGTAAGAAGCTTCTGCCCAGAGAAGAAAGATATTCCACTGTGGAGAAAGAATGTTATGCGTTAGTATGGGGTATAAGTAGATACTACCTCTACGGTAAACCCTTTGTGCTTGAAACAGATCACAAGCCACTGATGTACTTGGAAAACTTTAAAGGGTCAAATAGCAGACTCTTGAGATGGGCTCTGGCTATTCAGCCCTATAAGTTTAAAGTCGTTTATATTTCTGGCTCTGAAAACCACTTTTCAGATTGGCTGAGCCGAGGTTGTAGTTAGTTCTTTTCCCTCTGTTCGTTGACTTATTGACTCCGTCCATAAGTTTTGGAAGGGGGTATTGTGAGGGAAAAGTAGGTGTAAGTGGGGTTAAGGTTGTTCGGGCAACCAGGAACCATTAGTTACGTCGCGTGCACCCCCCCCCCTCTGGCGGGCTGGGGCGAAACTAGTTCCTGGTGTCCGATTTGTTTCTACTCCTGGTAATATTGACCTTACCTGGTGTGGGTTGAAGTTTGGAGAGTCACTTCACCTCCACTCTTCTCCTAATCAGGTAGGGTGATCTACCAGGAGTATCACTTTGTTTCTTATTTTGTTTGCTGGTTACCAGTAATGATTTTGGCATTTATCATTCTTTTCAATTCTTAAATGTTATATTATCATGACTATGGGTAACCAGTTTTCTTTTCTCATTACCAGCTCTGTTCCTGGCGTGGTCTTCCAGGATAGACGCCAGATGAAGGAGCGAGACATATGTTAATACTTATTAACATTATTCTACTATTACCGGCCCTTACCTATTCTACTTGTGGTGCTCCATCCAAGTGGTAGGAGATTCCAGAACATCGGATTATTACCATCTGCCCAGGATAACCTACATAAATAACATCATAGGAACTATCCAGGGCCATACCTACTCCTGCCCAACTACAAGAACTGAAGGCCATTTTTTTTATTATATTTAAATTTTAAGTAAAATTCTCAAAAATCATTATTCTCATTTTTCCTAAGTTATTTCTTTATTTATTTATTTTTCCATTAGTTTCTTTTATTCAGTTGGAAGGCGTTCCACTGACAAACCTAACCTAACCTTACCTAACCTAACCTAACCTAACCCAACCTTACCTAACCTAACCTATCCTAACCTAACCTAACCTATCCTAACCTACCCTAACCTAACCTTACCTTACCTAACCTAACCTAACGTAACTTATCCTAACCTAACCTAACCTTACCTAACCTAATCTAACCTAACCTAACCTAACCTAAATAACCTAACCTTACCTAACCTATCCTAACCTAGCCTAGCCTAACCTAACCTAACCTAACCGAACCTATCCTAACCTATCCTAACCTAACCTAACCTAACACCATCAAACACCTCCGAATACTCCCCAAAACACTACTGATTACTACCAAATCACCACTGAATACTACCAAATCACCGTCAAAATCACCAGAAACTAAGTTTAACATCACCATCCAACTTCCTTTTTATAGAAATCCCCTCAAATCACTATAACCAAGAACCCAACCTAACCTAACCTTTCCTAGCCTAACCAAACCTAACCTAACATTACCCAACCTAACCTAGCCCAACCTAACCCAACCTAACCTAACACCATCAAACACCTCCGAATACTCCCCAAAACACTACTGATTACTACCAAATCACCTAACCTATCCTAACCTAACCTAACCTAACCTAACTTATCCTAACCTAACCTAACCTAACCTGACCTAACTTATCCTAACCTAACCTAACCTAGCCTAACCTAACCTAACCTGACCTAACTTATCCTAACCTAACCTAACTTATCCTAACCTAACCTAACCTAACACCTTCAAACACCTCCGAATACTCCCAAAACACTACTGATTACTACCAAAATCACCACTGAATACTACCAAATCACCGTCAAAATCACCAGAAACTAAGTTTAACATCACCATCCAACATCCTTTTTATAGAATGAATATTCTTACCGCATTTTAGTTGCCCATCACATTTCCTCTTCCACATCATCCCTAAACATCCTTCCTTATTCATTCGTATATCTCCTAGAGTTGTTTTAACCCCCGACGGGGGCCCATAACGACGCAGGAGCCAGAGTGTAGTAGGTGGTGTTGGAGTGGTGATGGTTGCTCTGGCTCCTAATGTCATGATGGTCCCGTCGGGGGTTATAACAACTCTAGAAGATATACGAATGAATAAGGAAGGATGTTTAGGGATGATGTGGAAGAGGAAATGTGATGTGCAACATAAAATGCGGTAACAATATTCATTCTATAAAAAGGATGTTGGATGGTGATGTTAAACTTAGTTTCTGGTGATTTTGACGGTGATTTGGTAGTAATCAGTAGTGTTTTGGGAGTATTCGGAGGTGTTTGAAGGTGTTAGGTTAGGTTAGGTTAGGATAAGTTAGGTTAGGTTAGGATAAGTTAGGTCAGGTTAGGTTAGGTTAGGTTAGGTTAGGTTAGGATAAGTTAGGTCAGGTTAGGTTAGGTTAGGATAAGTTAGGTTAGGTTAGGTTAGGTTAGGTTAGGTTAGGTGATTTGGTAGTAATCAGTAGTGTTTTGGGGAGTATTCGGAGGTGTTTGATGGTGTTAGGTTAGGTTAGGGTAGGATATGTTAGGTTAGGTTGGGTAATGTTAGGTTCGGTTCGGTTAGGTTAGGTGATTTGGTAGTAATCGGTAGTGTTTTGGGGAGTATTCGGAGGTGTTTGATGGTGTTAGGTTAGGTTGGGTTAGGTTAGGATAGGTTAGGTTGGGCTAGGTTAGGTTGGGTAATGTTAAGTTAGGTTCGGTTAGGCTAGGAAAGGTTAGGTTAGGTTGGGTTCTTGGTTATAGTGATTTGAGGGGATTTCTATAAAAAGGAAGTTGGATGGTGATGTTAAACTTAGTTTCTGCTGATTTTGACGGTGATTTGGTAGTATTCAGTGGTGATTTGGTAGTAATCAGTAGTGTTTTGGGGAGTATTCGGAGGTGTTTGATGGTGTTAGGTTAGGTTAAGTTAGGATAGGTTCGGTTAGGTTAGGCTAGGTTAGGTTAGGTTTGGTTAGGTTAGGTTAGGTAAGGTTAGGTTAGGTTCGGTTAGGTTAGGTTAGGTTGGGTTAGGTTAGGAAAGGTTAGGTTAGGTTGAGTTCTTGGATATAGTGATTTGAGGGGATTTCTATAAAAAGGAAGTTGGATGGTGATGTTAAACTTAGTTTCTGGTGATTTTGACGGTGATTTGGTAGTATTCAGTGGTGATTTGGTAGTAATCAGTAGTGTTTTGGGGAGTATTTGGAGGTGTTTGATGGTGTTTGGTTAGGTTAGGATAGTTTAGGTTAGGCTAGGTTAAGTTAGGTTAGGTTAGGTTCAGTTAGGTTATGTTAGGATAAGATAGGTTAGGGTATGTTAGGTTAGGTTAGGTTAGGATAGGTTAGGTTCGGTTAGGTTAGGTTAAGATAGGTTAGGTTAGGTTAGGTTAAGTTAGGTTGGGTTAGGTTAGGTTAGGTTAGGTTAGGTTGTCTGAAACAATATTGTTTCAGACAACGGAACAATGCTCTTCTCCAGACTGAGGGACTGACCACCTCAAAACTTTAAGGGTGATGGACTGATTACATCGTCTTCAAGTATCTTCTGCTTCTATCAACTTTTCTGTACTCGACTGAAGAAGCCTACTGTGTAGGCGAAACGTTTCGAAATAAAGATACCTAACTGTTGCATATGTGTCTTACCTAACAAACAAGGGTGTTTTGATTGAATTCAGCGGTGTTTTAGTAGTATTCAGTGGTGTAATTGGGAGTACTCAAATTGTGTTTTTTGGAAGTGTTTCAGTGTTGATTGAAAATGATCAAAGGTGTTTTTGAAGGTGTTCAAGGGTGTTTGAAGGTGTTGAAGGGTGTTTTGATTGAATTCAGCGGTGTTTTAGTAGTATTCAGTGGTGTAATTGGGAGTACTCAAATTGTGTTTTTGGAAGTGTTTCAGTGTTGATTGAAAATGTTCAAAGGTGTTTTTGAAGGTGTTCAAGAGTGTTTTGAAGGTGTTCAAAGGTGTTTATGTGAGTATTCAAATGATTTATGATAGTGTTTTGGTGATGTTCAAAGTAAAAGTGTTTGAGTTAGTTTTTGTGACTTTTTTTTCTGATGTATTGTGTCCCCTTAATAACTTTAATGAACTAAAAGGGTAAAAACGAGAAAATGCCTAGTCTGGAGACTGAGGGATGAGTTGTAATTTAATGAAATGTGTAAGTGCAGATAAATTAGAGATGTCAAATCTTATTTGGGAGTACTCAAATAGTGTTTTTGGAAGTGTTTCAGTGTTTGGAAATGTTCAAAGGTGTTTATGTGAGTATTCAAATGATTTATGAGAGTGTTTTGAAGGTGTTCTGAGAGTATTCAGAGGTGATTTTGGGGGTGTTCGAATGATGTTTTTGGAGTATTTCAGTGTTGTTTGGAAATGTATAAAGGTATTTTTGTGAGTATTCAAATGATTTATGAGAGTGTTTTGAAGATGTTCAAAGTAAAAGTGCGTATTTAACTTCGTAATATGTAAAATTGTGAGTAGTGAATTTAACGAAAGTGGATGTAAGCGATGTGGTGACTTTCTGATGTACTGTGTCCCCTTATTAACTTTAATGAACTAAAAGGGTTAAAACGAGAAAAAATTGGGGTTAAGAGTGAAAATGTTTTCCCTATGATGTAGGTACTATATCCCCTTATTAACTTTAATGAACTAAAAGGGTCGACAAGATTCAGCTTGTATGTGTGACGTCACTGACCGCCGAGTAAACACCCTTCTTAGTTCATTTGACTTGTTTAGATCTGTAGTAAGCATGCTTACCCCCAGAGGGGGGAATCCAAAAACTTGGTAATATTGAGAAATTTTGGGGGGTGAAAGTCGGAGGGGGAATTTCGAAAACCCCATAGGGGGAAATCCAAAAACTTGATCCGAGGAGATGGAGTCATGGTATTATCGAGAAAATTTGGGGTGAAAGGAGGGGGACCCAAAAAATTTGATCCAAGGAATTGGAGAAATTCAAAACCCTTGACCCCTCAAGGAAGGTTCCTTGATGTTGGTGAGGGGCTCTTGATTTAGGGAATTGGATCTGTG
The DNA here is from genome assembly GCF_038502225.1 of Cherax quadricarinatus. Lineage (NCBI taxonomy): Eukaryota > Metazoa > Arthropoda > Malacostraca > Decapoda > Parastacidae > Cherax > Cherax quadricarinatus. Next base: position 34,895,507 of record NC_091293.1, on the reverse strand, counting down.
CTCCAGTTCCCCGAATTAAGCCTGAATGCCTTCCACATCCCCCCCCCAGGCGCTGTATAATCCTCCGGGTTTAGCGCTTCCCCCTTGATTATAATAATAATAATCAAAACCCTTGATCCAAGGAGATGGAGACTTTGATTTCGAGAAAAATTTGATCCGAGGAATTGGAGACTTTGATTTCGAGAAATTTTTGGGGTTGGGGGTGAAAGTGGGAGGGGGCAATGCAAGGAGATCATAAGAATTTCGAAACCCCCATAGGGGGGAATCCAAAAACTTGATCCGAGGAGATGGAGACTTTTGATTTCGAGAAATTTTGGGATGGGGGTGAAAGTGAGAGGGGGAATCCAAAAACTTGATCCGAGGAGATGGAGAGCACAAAAAAAATGAAATTCAAAAATAATTCGAGAAAAATCGGAAAAAAATTCGAGGCGCGGGGGCGATCTGGACGACGCTGCAGAAGGCACAGCAGAAGGCGCGGGCGGGGGTCGCGAAGGGCGCGGGCGGGCGCGCGGCGCGACGCGGGGGTCGCGAAGGGGGGTCGCGAAGGGGGGTCAAGCGTGGACTCGAGGGCGAGGTCAAGGTCATTAGCGCATAGGTGTGAAAAGGGGATACGTGTCCAGAAGGGTCATTATCATAGGGTCAAGGTCATTAGCACATAGGTGTGAAAAGGCGGCATCCTTTGAAGGGGCCCCCAGTGGAAGGCCTAAACCGGAAGGAGTCACTCAGCCGCACCCCTAAACCGGAAGGGTGCGCTCTGTAGAAGGCCTTTTCCGGAAGGGTGCGCTCTGTAGAAAAGTTGACTACTTATATATATATATATATATATATATATATATATATATATATATATATATATATATATATATATATATATATATATATATATATATATATATACACACATATATATGAAGGAGGGGTGTTAATGTTGCAGTTTAAAAACTGTAGTGTAAAGCACCCTTCTGGCAAGACAGTGATGGAGTGAATGATGGTGAAAGTTTTTCTTTTTCGGGCCACCCTGCCTTGGTGGGAATCGGTAAGTGTGATAATAAAAATATATATATTATATATATATATATATATATATATATATATATATATATATATATATATATATATATATATATATATATATATATGTCGTGCCGAATAGGCAGAACTTGCGATCTTGGTTTAAATAGCAACGCCCATCTTGCCATATAGGATAAGCGAAAATTTGTGTATCCAATAATTTCGCTAAAATCATTCCGAACCTAACGAAAAAAATATATTTCACTGTGCTTGTTTACTATTAAATTAATGTAAACAAATCTAAAATATATTTAGTTGGGTTAGGCTAAAATAAATTGCTCTTGTTATAATAAGGTTAGGTAAGTTTTCTAAGATTCTTTTGGTGCAAAACTATAAATTTTTACATTAACATTAATGAAAAAAAATATATCTTTAAACGTACAAGAGAAAATTTCAGAAAGGACTTAATTTTAAATAAGTTCTTGCTAACTGACCAGTTTTACATATTCGGCACGACATATATATAAATATATATATATATATAAATATATATATATTTTTTTTTTCAACAAGTCGGTCGTCTCCCACCGAGGCAGGGTGACCCAAAAAAAAAAGAAAGAAAATCCCCAAAAAGAAAATACTTTCATCATCATTCAACACTTTCGCCACACTCACACATTATCACTGCTTTTGCAGAGGTGCTCAGAATACAACAGTTTAGCAGCATATACATATAGAGATACACAACATATCCCTCCAAACTGCCAATATCCCAAACCCCTCCTTTAAAGTGCAGGCATTGTACTTCCCATTTCCAGGACTCAAGTCCGACTATATGAAAATAACCGGTTTCCCTGAATCCCTTCACTAAATATTACCCTGCTCACACTCCAACAGATCGTCAGGTCCCAAGTATCATTCGTCTCCATTCACTCCTATCTAACACGTTCATGCACGCTTGCTGGAAGTCCAAGCCCCTCACCCACAAAACCTCCTTTACCCCCTCTTTCCAACCCTTTCGAGGACGACCCCTACCCCTCTTTCCTTCCCCTATAGATTTATATGCTTTCCATGTCATTCTACTTTGATCCATTCTCTCTAAATGACCAAACCACCTCAACAACCCCTCTTCTGCCCTCTGACTAATGCTTTTATTAACTCCACACCTTCTCCTAATTTCCACACTCCGAATTTTCTGCATAATATTTACACCACACATTGCCCTTAGACAGGACATCTCCACTGCCTCCAACCGTCTCCTCGCTGCTGCATTTACCACCCAAGCTTCACATCCATATAAGAGTGTTGGTACTACTATACTTTCATACATTCCCTTCTTTGCCTCCATAGATAACGTTTTTTGACTCCACATATACCTCAACGCACCACTCACCTTTTTTCCCTCATCAATTCTATGATTAACCTCATCCTTCATAAATCCATCCGCCGACACGTCAACTCCTAAGTATCTGAAAACATTTACTTCTTCCATACTCCTCCTCCCCAATTTGATATCCAATTTTTCTTTATCTAAATCATTTGATACCCTCATCACCTTACTCTTTTCTATGTTCACTTTCAACTTTCTACCTTTACACACATTCTCAAACTCATCCACTAACCTTTGCAATTTTTCTTTAGAATCTCCCATAAGCACAGTATCATCAGCAAAAAGTAACTGTGTCAATTCCCATTTTGAATTTGATTCCCCATAATTTAATCCCACCCCTCTCCCGAACACCCTAGCATTTACTTCTTTTACAACCCCATCTATAAATATATTAAACAACCATGGTGACATTACACATCCCTGTCTAAGACCTACTTTTACCGGGAAGTATTCTCCCTCTCTTCTACACACCCTAACCTGAGCCTCACTATCCTCATAAAAGCTCTTTACAGCATTTAGTAACTTACCACCTATTCCATATACTTGCAACATCTGCCACATTGCTCCTCTATCCACTCTATCATATGCCTTTTCTAAATCCATAAATGCAATAAAAACTTCCCTACCTTTATCTAAATACTGTTCACATATATGCTTCAATGTAAACACTTGATCTACACATCCCCTACCCACTCTGAAGCCTCCTTGCTCGTCCGCAATTCTACATTCTGTCTTACCTCTAATTCTTTCAATTATAACCCTACTGTATACTTTTCCTGGTATACTCAGTAAACTTATTCCTCTATAATTTTTACAATCTCTTTTGTCCCCTTTCCCTTTATATAAAGGGACTATACATGCTCTCCGCTAATCCCTAGGTACCTTCCCCTCTTTCATACATTTATTAAACAAAAGTACCAACCACTCCAACACTATATCCCCCCCTGCTTTTAACATTTCTGTCATGATCCCATCAGTTCCAGCTGCTTTACCCCCTTTCATTCTACGTAATGCCTCACATACCTCCACCACACTTACATTCTGCTCTTCTTCACTCCTAAAAGATGGTATACCTCCCTGGCCAGTGCATGAAATTACCGCCTCCCTTTCTTCCTTAACATTTAAAAGTTCCTCAAAATATTCTCGCCATCTACCTAATACCTCCCTCTCCCCATCTACTAACTCCCCTACTCTGTTTTTAACTGACAAATCCATACTTTCCCTAGGCTTTCTTAACTTGTTTAACTCACTCCAAAATTTTTTCTTATTTTCATTAAAATTTCTTGACAGTGCCTCTCCCACTCTTTCATCTGCTCTCCTTTTGCACTCTCTCACCACTCTCTTCACCTTTCTTTTACTCTCCATATACTCTGCTCTTCTTATAACACTTCTGCTTTGTAAAAACCTCTCGTAAGCTACCTTTTTCTCTTTTATCACACCCTTTACTTCATCATTCCACCAATCACTCCTCTTTCCTCCTGCCCCCACCCTCCTATAACCACAAACTTCTGCCCCACATTCCAATACTGCATTTTTAAAACTATTCCAACCCTCTTCAACCCCCCCACTACTCATCTTTGCACTAGCCCACCTTTCTGCCAATAGTCGCTTATATCTCGCCCGAACTTATATATATATATATATATATATATATATATATATATATATATATATATATATATATATATATATATATATATATATGCAAACCAACCCCTCTGAAAGAATAGAGAAATTCCAAGCGCTTTCGTGACTACTCACATTATCAAGGAACTATGAAAGTAAAGCATCCAAGGAAGCTATATAAGGGGTCTGGCCAGCACCTCACTATCAGATCCCACAACGGTTAAACACCTGACGCGCGCCGACCCAACTTGGATAGGTCCTTTGCAAAACTCACCCACAAACTATTCTACCCAAGAAAATTTAAAAATTATTATTTGTCCAGTGTATTATTAAATTCTTCCCAAATTCTATTAATTATAAATGGATCTAATTTACATAAACCAAAGGAAATATTCATATTATTGTCAAAACTGTTTTTTATGAAACAAGTTCCAATTATATTCCTGTCGACCATGGACTTTCAGAAAGGACTTAATTTTAAATAAGTTCTTGCTAACTGACCAGTTTTACATATTCGGCACGACATATATATAAATATATATATATATATATATATATATATATATATATATATATATATATATATATATATATATATATATGCAAAACAACCACTCTGAAAGAATAGAGAAATTCCAAGCGCTTTCGTGACTACTCACATTATCAAGGAACTATGAAAGTAAAGCATCCAAGGAAGCTATATAAGGGGTCTGGCCAGCACCTCACTATCAGATCCCACAACGGTTAAACATTTGACGCGCGCCGACCCAACTTGGATAGGTCCTTTGCAAAACTCACCCACAAACTATTCTACCCAAGAAAATTTTTGAATTATTATTTGTCCAGTGTATTATTAAATTCTTCCCAAATTCTATTAATTGTAAATGTATCTAATTTACATAAACCAAAGGAAATATTCATATTATTGTCAAAACTGCTTTTTATGAAACAAGATTTAATTATATTCCTGTCGACCATGGACTTGCTTGATACTATTTTCTCAACTTTTTGAAAGTCAATTGGATGGTTAAAATCTCTTACATGAATAAATAGAGCATTGGAATCTTGTCCAGTTCTAATGCTATATTTATGTTGTTTTAATCTTAGTTCGAGATTTTTACCAGTTTGACCGTAATAAACTTATATCGCAAATTTTACAAGGAATCTTATAGACACATCCATCAGCATATTGGGGGGGAATTCTTTATCAAAAGTTTTTTTACTGTATCAAGATTTTTTAATACAACTTTAATATTAAAAGTCTTAAGAAGAGAAGGCCTATCAACCAAGTTTTCATGGTAAGGGAGAACCAACATATTTTTAGTTGAAGAAGGCTGGTTGTCCCTTTTTAGATTGTAAAAAGTATTTCTAGCAGCTTTAAAAGATTTATCAATTACATTTCTTAGGTATTTTAAATCATTACCTATTTCATAAATTTTGGATATTTCCTCATCTATGAACTCAGGACTACAAATTCGTAAAGCTCTCAAAAACATTGATGAGAAAACAGACAGTTTGACTCTATCTTGATGCGAGGAATAATAATGGACATAGGAACAGTTATTTGTAGGTTTTCTGTAAATTTTAAATTTGAATTCATTATTACCCTTAATAATTAAAACATCTAGAAAAGGCAATGAGTTATTTTCTTCAAACTCAACAGTAAAGTTTATAGAATGGGCTAAGCTATTTAATTTTCCAAGGAAATGGTGTATATCTACATTTTTGGGCATAAGACACAAAATATCATCAACATATCTGAACCATTTAGCTCTATTAGGGAGGATTGTGTTAAGCAACCTTGTTTCAAAAAATTCCATGTATAGGTTACTAAGAACAGGTGAAAGAGGATTTCCCATTGCCATACCAAACTTCTGAGTGTAAAACTTATCATTAAATACAAATTTTGCATCAACAATGCAAAGTGTAATAAGTTTAATGATAGTAGGAACTGGCAATGATAAATCATAGTTAACGAGTTCTTCAGATAAGAAACTTAATAAATCATCAACAGTAACTTTCGTAAACAAGGAAGTAACATCAAAACTAACCATGGTAAAATCATTTAAGTCAGTCAAGGAGCTTAATTTATCAACCAAGTCTATGTTGTTTTTAACATTAAAGTTAGAAATTTTGCCAACAATAGGGCTCAAAATATCAACAAGCCATTTGGATAATTTATATGAAACTGACCCTATGGAGCTAATAATTGGTCTGACTGGATTCCCTGGTTTGTGTGTTTTTATTAGTCCATACATGTAAGGTATGGACTAATAAATGTTGGCAAAATTTCTAACTTTAATGTTAAAAACAACATAGACTTGGTTGATAAATTATTTATTAACACACTGGCCGATTCCCACCAAGGCAGGGTGGCCCGAAAAAGAAAAACTTTCACCATCATTCACTCCATCACTGTCTTGCTAGAAGGGTGCTTTACACTACAGTTTTTAAACTGCAACATTAACACCCCTCCTTCAGAGTGCAGACACTGTACTTCCCATCTCCAGGACTCAAGTCCGGCCTGCCGGTTTCCCTGAATCCCTTCATAAATGTTACTTTGCTCACACTCCAACAGCACGTCAAGTATTAAAAACCATTTGTCTCCATTCACTCCTATCAAACACGCTCACGCATGCCTGCTGGAAGTCCAAGCGCCTCGCACACAAAACCTCCTTTACCCCCCTCCCTCCAATCTTTCCTAGGCAGACCCCTACCCCGCCTTCCTTCCATTACAGACTGATGCACTCTTGAAGTCATTCTGTTTCGCTCCATTCTCTCTACATGTCCGAACCACCTCAACAACCCTTCATCAGCCCTCTGGACAACAGTTTTGGTAATCCCGCACCTCCTCCTAAATTCCAAACTACGAATTCTCTGCATTATATTCACACCACACATTGCCCTCAGACATGACATCTCCACTGCCTCCAGCCTTCTCCTCGCTGCAACATTCATCACCCATGCTTCACACCCATATAAGAGAGTTGGTACAACTATACTCTCATACATTCCCCTCTTTGCCTCCAAGGACAAAGTTCTTTGTCTCCACAGACTCCTAAGTGCACCGCTCACTCTTTTCCCCTCATCAATTCTATGAGTCACCTCATCTTTCATAGACCCATCTGCTGACACGTTCACTCCCAAATATCTGAATGCATTCACCTCATCCATACTCTCTCCCTCCAATCTGATATCCAATCTTTCATCACCTAATCTTTTTGTTATCCTCATAATCTTACTCTTTCCTGTATTCACTTTTAATTTTCTTCTTTTGCATACCCTACCAAATCCATCCACCAACCTCTGCAACTTCTCTTCAGAATCTCCCAAGAGCACAGTGTCATCAGCAAAGAGCAACTGTGACAACTCCCACTTTATGTGTGATTCTCTACCTTTTAACTCCACGCCTCTTGCCAAGACCCTCGCATTTACTTCTCTTACAACCCCATCTATAAATATATTAAACAACCACGGTGACATCACACATCCTTGTCTAAGGCCTACTTTTACTGGGAAATAATCTCCCTCTTTCCTACATACTCTAACTATCCTCGTAAAAACTCTTCACTGCTTTCAGTAACCTACCTCCTACACCATACACCTGCAACATTTGCCACATTGCTCCCCTATCCACCCTGTCATACACCTTTTCCAAATCCATAAATGCCACAAAAACCTTTTTAGCCTTATCTAAATACTGTTCACTTATATGTTTCACTGTAAACACCTGGTCCACACACCCCCTACCTTTACTAAAGCCTCCTTGTTCATCTGCTATCCTATTCTCCGTCTTACTCTTAATTCTTTCATTAATAACTCTATCATACACTTTACCAGGTATACTCAACAGACTTATCCCCCTATAATTTTTGCACTCTCTTTTGTCCCCTTTGCCTTTATACAAAGGAATTATGTATGCTCTCTGCCAATCCCTAGGTACCTTACCTTACCTTACCCTAATTGCACCAACCACTCCAAAACTATATCCCCACCTGCTTTTAACATTTCTATCTTTATCCCATCAATCCCGGCTGCCTTACCCCCTTTCATTTTACCTACTGCCTCACGAACTTCCCTCACACTCACAACTGGCTCTTCCTCACTCCTACAAGATGTTATTCCTCCTTGCCCTATACACGAAATCACAGTTTCCCTATCTTCATCAACATTTAACAATTCCTCAAAATATTCCCTACATCTTCCCAATACCTCTAACTCTCCATTTAATAACTCTCCTCTCCTATTTTTAACTGACAAATCCATTTGTTCTCTAGGCTTCCTTAACTTGTTAATCTCACTCCAAAACTTTTTCTTATTTTCAACAAAATTTGTTGATAACATCTCACCCACTCTCTCATTTGCTCTCTTTTTACATTGCTTCATCACTCTCTTAACCTCTCTCTTTTTCTCAATATACTCTTCCCTCCTTGCATCACTTCTACTTTGTAAAAACTTCTCATATCCTTACTTTTTTCTCCCTTACTACTCTCTTTACATCATCATTCCACCAATCGCTCCTCTTCCCTCCTGCACCCACTTTCCTGTAACCACAAACTTCTGCTGAACACTCTAACACTACATTTTTAAACCTACCCCATACCTCTTCGACCCCATTGCCTATTCTCTCATTAACCCATCTATCCTCCAATAGCTGTTTATATCTTACCCTAACTGCCTCCTCTTTTAGTTTATAAACCTTCACCTCTCTCTTCCCAGATGCTTCTATTCTCCTTGTATCTCATCTACCTTTTACTCTCAGTGTAGCTACAACTAAAAAGTGATCTGATATATCTGTGGCCCCTCTATAAACATGTACATCCTGAAGTCTACTCAACAGTCTTTTATCTACCAATACATAATCCAACAAACTACTGTCATTTCGCCCTACATCATATCTTGTATACTTATTTATCCTCTTTTTCTTAAAATATGTATTACCTATAACTAAACCCCTTTCTATACAAAGTTCAATGAAAGGGTTCCCATTGTCATATATATATATATATATATATATATATATATATATATATATATATATATATATATATATATATATATATATATATATATATATATATAATGTGTCGTGCCGAATAGGCAGAACTTGCTATCTTGGCTTAAATAGCAACGCTCATCTTGCCATATAAGACAAGCGAAAATTTGTGTATGCAATAATTTCGCCAAAATCATTCTGAACCAAACGAAAAAAAATATATTTCACTGTGTTTGTTTAGTATTAAATTACTGTAAACAAATCTAAAATATATTTAGTTGGGTTAGGCTAAAATAAATTGTTCTTGTTATAATAAGGTTAGGTAAGTTTTCTAAGATTCTTTTGGTGCAAAATTAAAATTTTTTACATTAACATTAATGAAAAATATATATCTTTAAACGTATAAGAGAAAATTTTAGAAAGGACTTAATTTTAAATGAGTTCTTGCTAATTGACCAGTTTTACATATTCGGCACGACATATATACATTATATATATATATATATATATATATATATATGTATCAATAAAAACACTGCACTAGCCAAGGACTCGAACCCATGGTGCTATGGCCTGCGTCATGGTGGGCGAAAACATATGACGCCCTAATCCACTGGACTATATATTTGTGTGTGTGTGTGTGAGTGTGTATATGTAAAAAGAGATTCCAGGGGCAGGAAATTGAAACTCTGTAGGTGATCTTGCATGAGGGTGCTCTAATCTGTTGTCTTTGATTATTTCCCATTTGTGCTTGTATTACCGCAGGTTCCACCTAATGGCAATTGCTGTTGAACTCTGTGTCATGTTTAATTTAAAACTTAGTGCTATATTTTAGATATTTTCGTGGAATAGAAAAAATAATGATTAGTCATTGGCTGAAACATGGGAGACAGTGTATCATCCCCTCCAGCCAGAGCTGCGTGTGTCTCAGTGTCTCGTAATGGACAGTCATATCATTTCATTTATCTGTTTCCTTGGCTTTTCCTGTAGAATTTCGTAGGATTCCACTCCGCCTCTTTAAAAAAAAATCCCTGATATGCAGCATGAAGTGCTTTGTGGACGTGAGTTAAAACGTTTCTCGGCCCTGATGCATGAAGAATTTTTTTAAATTGTCAGGTGGCTCTTAGCACAAGCAGAGTTTTTTTTTTTATTTGACCAGACGCAACAAGAAGGGCACCGGCTCGTACGAGCCCGCAAGAACTATTTTCCCAGTAAATGAAGTTGAATTTTCGTCGTTACGTTAGTGTTGGTTGTGTGGGAGGAGCCGGGCTGCGTTAGCTGTGATTGCAACAAGGGCAGGGAACATGCATTGTGCGTGTCACATAGCTATTGGCCCAGGAGTCCGCTACGACTGCTACTTCTGCTTCCACTTGGGCTGAAGAATGTCACTTGCTTCTGCATCTTTTTCCTTCTATCATGGTAGAACTCAATTTTCACGGCAAAGGTCTACTGTTATGAAGTTATGTTGTCATGATGGCGGTCTATTGTCATAGCGAAGTTCTATTGTCATGGTGGAGGTCTATTGTTATGGTGAAGGTCTATTGTCATGGTGAAGGTATATTGTCATGGTGAAGGTCTATTGTCATGGTGAAAGTCTATTGTCATAGTGATGGTCTATTGTCATAGTGATGGTCTATTGTCATGGTGAAGGTCTACTGTCATGGTGAAGGTCTATTGTCATGGTGAAGGTCCATTGTCATGGTGAAGGTCTATTATCATGGTGAAGGTCTTTTGTTATGGTGGAGGTTTATTGTCTTGCTGAAGGCTTGTTGTCATGATGAAGAACTGTTGTCATTGTGCAAGTCTATTATCATAACAAATGTCGAATTGTTATGGTGAATGTTTGATGTTGTGGTGAATGTTTATTGTTTTGGTGAATGTTTATTGTTGTGGTGAATGCTTATTGTTATGGTGAAGGTCTTCTGTCTTATTGGAAATCTGCTGTGGTAGTTCAGTCTACTGTGGTAGTTGAGGTCTGTTGTGATGGTAATCAGCTGATCAACAGAGTACAAATGGCGGATTGTCGATCACTGGGTAAACAGTTGTGAGTGAATAATTCCCTCTAAGTGGGGGCAATTGTCTACAAGTTATGGGTCATCCTGAATATTAATAGCAATTGAGAAGTGATTTAGGCCAATTTAAAATGTCGTGTAGATTGGACATCGCCTTTGTTGGGACAGAAGCCAAATTTGTTTCTCTCGGACTCCAAAGAAAAAATATCGCTTACATAACAGAGATAGATTAGTTCGTGTTTTCATAGTCAGGAGCAAGAAATGGGCAGGGTAGGGAGGGGCTGTTGATAGGTCGAGGAAAATAATCTCCTAGTGTAAAAAGTGACAGTTACAGAATAAAACTGGCTGTGTTAGACGAGGAAGACAGGAATGGCAGCTCCAGTGATACGTGATTTATTGACAAGAAAAAATGTGGACATCCTTTGAAATTGTTTGTTGCTGGGAGGGAAAAATAGAATTTTCATACTAAATTGTTTTATTTTTCCAAGAAAACGCAAACGCTATGAGATATAACTTGGATAGTTCATTATGGCAAGTTAGAAAGTGTATTGATCGATTAGAAACTGTCAACTTACCAGTTAGAAACTGTGGATTGATCAGACGGAAATTGTCGCTTGATGAGTTAAATGGACCAGATAGACTGCAGACTGGTCACACACTTTCTATTCGTCAGTTAGAGACTATGTTGGACAGTTAGAAACTGCAGATTTTTTATTTAGACATAATTGTATGATCAATGTGGTCCAATGAACCGTCATAGTTCACTAGTCACTTACATATAGATTAGGAATCAAAGGCAGTCTGTGGACAGTAAGATGTAATTCAGTAATCAGTCTAGTTGTCAGTTAGTTATGAACAGCTAGATGCAATTCAACGGTTAGCTGAACAACCTTTTGACCAGTCAGATACAGTCTATTGATCAGGTATAGATGCAGTCTGGTAGTTGGTTAGACAATTTGGTGAACAGTTAGAGATGCGAGAGAGTGGTGACAGCCCCCAGGAAGAGGTCTTCTCCCCCTTTGTATCCATAAGAAAATCGAAGGCTTCAACAGCAGCTCGTCAGCAAGAGGACATTAGCATAACTAATGATGGAGCGGAGGACCTGGCAGTCATGGCTCATTACAGAGGGAGGGAGAGAGGAGGGAGGGAGGGAGTACAGGGAGAGGGAGGGAAGGAAGTGAGGGAGCATGGAACTGGAGAGAGAGAGACTGCATCTGAAGAGAGGAGGGCATTAAGAATACGGGTATTGAAGAAGACTGAGAGAAAAGGGAGAGAATGAAAGGGAAAATTATAGGAATATAGAAAAATTGGAAGATGAGCGTTAAATGAGGTAAATAAATTAATATAGGAGGTACATATTAAAGTCAGGAATTTGAAGACCTAATGTTCCATTCTAAGGATGTCTGCTGAGATTACGTACACTCAAACTACCTTTACTTCTGCATAGAAAGTTGAGTATAGTCAGTATAGCAGAGAGTTCGTCCCCGGACCTACACTCCGGCTACACAGTTGGCTTCATAAAGCAGGTGTAGACACAGACGTTCAGTCATGTACAATATATTACATTGAAAAGGAAACAAAGTTTGGAACTAAGGTTTTTTTTCCTACTGCTGTTGCTGCTATTTTTTACTACCACTACTGCTGCTACTACTACTACTACCATTACTGCTATTACTACTACTGCTACTATTTCTACTACTACAATTGCTAGTATCATTAATAACAGTGATACTATTACTAATACTATTACTACTAATAATAATATTACTAATACCATTACAACTACTACAGCACTCGTACACACATAGTTGTTTAATCACTGTCAGTTAGATGATTCTACTGTACAGGATTATAAGACTGTTAAACAGATACATGACCATGGGAATACCTAACATCAGTAAGTCAACTGTTGCTGAATCACTTATATCTAGCATCAGTACAATTCTATTACTACTACTAATTTACTACCACTACTTCTTTTTCTTCTTCTATTACTACTACTACTACTACTACTACTACTACTACTAATAATAATAATAATAATAATAATAATAATAATAATAATAATCTATTACTATAAGGGTGGCCCTGGATGCTCCATGGTCAATCAATCGTCCTGGGTCGATCATGAAGCAACATTAAGGTTCCATTGCATTATATTAAATACTGTTGAATTCGATATTTGTAAAAATGATTTTCATCTTGTTCTTAAAAGAATGTTCTGTGTTACTGCTTTAGTACCTAAGTCCTAAGTACTAAATACTGCCCACATAAGTGTTGCTTCTCTTACATCAGATACTCATCCCTTTGCTTCCTAATACTGTAACTAACACTTTGTAGTACTTCAAACAGTGCGCGTTTGAGTGAGCCAAACTTGTTCATGCATCTTTAACCTATGACTGAGTATTACTTGCACTCACCGCTTACAAAGGTACAGAACTCTGAGTTCGTCGAGCCATTTTCCTTTTCATCTGGATTGTTTCATAATAATTACACGAGATCTGATCACCTCTGCAGCCTCGCTGCTGTTTATATAATTCTTTTTTAAAAATAGACGTTGTCCTCGGGATGAGGTATGACAGGTGCATAATGAGGTATGACAGGTGCATAGTGAGGTATGACAGGTGCATAGTGAGGTATGACTAGTGCATAGTGAGGTATGACAGGTGCATAGTGAGGTATGACAGGTGCATAGTGAGGTATGACAGGTGCATAGTGAGGTATGACAGGTGCATAGTGAGGTATGACAGGTGCATAATGAGGTATGACAGGTGCATAATGAAGTGCCACCATTTTTTTCCTCTGATGTTTTGCTCCTCACACATTTTCATATGAAACTTTATATATCTTTGCTGCTCGCAACTCATCGTTGTTAAATGTACGTTCTTAGCCTTAGATCATTGTTAATAAGAACGAAGAGATTGCTGTCTTCTTTTGTCAAGATTAGAAAGTGTCCGAACATTTTACATTCACGTTCTTACTCACAGTGAACCTGATCTACTGCTTCTCATACAACTATACCAGACTATTCAGGTGCTTCTGAGAGCTCCCAAACTAGTCTACGGATGTTGTATTTTTCCTAATTTCGTGTCATTCGCGAATTTGGCTATTTTTTTTTTTTCGTCCCGTTTCCAGACGATTTATGTAAATTGTGAGAAGGATTTGGCTGAGGACCGTTCCATGAGGAACTCTCGTTACGTTAAACTTCAGGCAATGTTCAGCTCAAAAGTCACTCATTGTTTCCTATTAGAAAACCAATGGTTGATCCATTCCTGAAGTTTGCCCCATGTGTAATTCACCTTTAATTGGGCATTAACGGTCTATGCATTATCTTGATACAAATTAAGGTATTTTATATTTGTGGGAACGCCTCATAGATGCCTCATTCTCCCCCTGTATATCCTGGTCTCACAAGCGATACTATATTCAATGCTCCTCGTAGAAACAAGCGAAAGTATATACAAAAAAATATGTCAGCCAGCAGGATTCCAACCCACGTTGCCAGCTCTGCATGAGTGCAGTTAATTCCCAGCCTGACGCCGGTGTGCCCCGCGCGAGGAGAAACATGGCCTGCAGTCAAGCAGGCTACCTAACGTTATATGGGCATCTGTAGCTGAGTGATTTAAGGCATCACGCTGGGAGCTACCTACACTCGTAGAGAGCTTAAAGCACAGTCTTTAAAAAAAATACAGATTGATACACAAATAACCCGTACAAAGAAGACAGGAGCTTAAAACAACGTTTCGGTCCCACTTGGACCGAAAGTCACACTGTGTATCGTTCCAGTCACGGTATTGTGCCTTGTTTTTTTTTTGTTATTTACAGATTAATAGATATATTTTTTTCATTGACAGTGCTATATATATTTCGGACCAAACCTAACTTATAACGTAACTTAAATTTACGCAATTTTTTTTTAGTTAATTTCTGCTATATACAGCAAAAGTAAGTTTAAATTTAATTAATATTGCTTCAAATAATGATTATATATATATATATATATATATATATATATATATATATATATATATATATATATATATATATATATATATATATATATATATATATATATATATATATATATATATATATATATATATATATATATATATATATATGCCGAATATGTAAAACTGGTCAATTAGCAAGGACTCATTTAAAATTAAATCCTTTTTAAAATTTTCTCTTACATTTTATGATATATTTTTTTCATTAATGATAATATAAAAATTTATAATTTTGCACCAAAAGATTCTTAGAAAACTTACCTATCCTTTTTACAGCAAGAACAATTTATTTTATCCTAACCCAAGTAAATATATTTTAGATACGTTTACAATTATTTAATGCTAAACAAACACAGTGAAATATATTCTTTTCGTTAGGTTCAGAATGATTTTGGGGAAATTATTGCATACACAAATTTTCGATTGTCATATCTGGCAAGATGAGCGTTGCTTTTTAAGCCAAGATCGCAAGTTCTGCCTATTCGGCACGACATGTACCGTATATATATATATATATATATATATATATATATATATATATATATATATATATATATATACGGTACATGTTGTTACGTGTTTATCACCGATTATGAGGCGAAAATCTCATCCAGCTCCTCAGAGCTGGGGCGTGTGCCCAAAATACAGCAGGCATTACCCCTTTGAACAGCCGCACTGAGCCGCTGGAACAGAAAAATAGCTGCCCTGGGATCCCTAGTTACCCTGATGAGTTTTTTCCAGCTCCTTAAGGAATATATATATATATATATATATACATATATATATATATATATATATATATATATATATATATATATATATATATATATATATATATATATATATATATATATATATATATATACATATATGTGTCGTGCCAAATAGGCAGAACTTGCGATCTTGGCTTAAATAACAACGCTCATCTTGCCATATAGTGAAAATTTGTGTATGCAATAATTTCACCAAAATCATTCTGAACCTAACGAAAAAAATATATTTCACTGTGTTTGTTTAGTATTAAATTACTGTAAACAAATCTAAAATATATTAAGTTGGGTTAGGCTAAAATAAATTGCTCTTGTTATAATAAGGTTAGGCAAGTTTTCTAAGATTCTTTTAGTGCAAAATTAAAATTTTTTACATTAACATTAATGAAAAAAATATATCTTTAAACGTATAAGAGAAAATTTCAGAAAGGACTTAATTTTAAATGAGTTTTTGCTAACTGACCAGTTTTACATATTCGGCACGACATATATATATATATATATATATATATATATATATATATATATATATATATATATATATATATATATATATACATATGTCATGCCGAATAGGCAGAACTTGCTATCTTGGCTTAAATAGTAACGCTCATCTTGCCATATAGGACAAGTGAAAATTTGTGTATGCAACGATTTCGCCAAAATCATTCTGAACCTAACGAAAAAAATGTATTTCACTGTTTGTATAGTATTAAATTATTGTAAACAAATCTAAAATACATTTAGTTGGGTTAGGCTAAAATAAATTGCGATTGTTATAATAAGGTTAGGTAAGTTTTCTAAGTTCCTTTTGGTGCAAAATTATAAATTTTTACATCAACATTAATGAAAAAATATATCTTTAAACGGATAATTGATAGGATAATTGATTCAAACGTAGATGTTAGGGAACTTCAGGAGGATTTAGACAAACTCTACTCTTGGTCAGAAAAGTGGCAGATGCAGTTCAATGTAGATAAATGCAAGGTCCTGAAGCTCGGGAGTGTGCATAACCCTAGCAATTGGTGTCAATTGCTTGCTGGACAAATACTGTAAGGAAAATGCGGTAACATTCATTGACAACTGGGACCTCTTCTATGGCAGAAATGACATGTATGCCAGGGATGGGGTTCACTTATCTAGGTGTGGGGTGGGAGCACTGGCCAACGCAGTGGAGGGAGCTGTTAGGTCTTTAAACTAGGAATAGTTAGTGGTATGGGTTTTGGCGGGAAAACTGTGAAGTCGCAGGGTAGTAATATGAGTACTAGGAGAACTAGTAATAGGCAAAATGAGGTGGATATTGGAAAGCCAGTGGCACTAATTGACAAGGACAGTAATAGGTTTAGTGGAATAACAGAAAGGAGCAGGAAGGGTAAAGAGAGAGGAGGGTCTTTAAATATTTATTACACAAATAGTCACAGTGCTAGGAATAAGATGGACGAGTTGAGACTAGTTGCTAGTGCAGGTAACAGATATATTTGCCATTACTGAGACGTGGTTTAATTCAAAAAGTCGGGACATGCCTGCAGAATGTCACATTCAGGGTTTTAAATTGTTCCAAGTAGATAGAAGTATCGGGAAGGGGGGTGGCGTGGCATTGTATGTCCGAGATCGCTTGAACTGTTGCATAAAAACGGGAATTAAGTCTGAAGTAACACATACAGAGTCTGTTTGGATAGAATTTTCAGAGGGGCATGAAAAATTAATTTTAGGTGTGATATACCGTCCCCCAAATTTAGATAGGGACCAGGGGAGACTACTATGGGAGGAAATTGTTAGGGCCACAAGGCACGATAATGTAGTAATTCTAGGAGACTTTAACTTTAGACATATTGATTGGAATTTCTTGACTGGGAATTTAGAATCATACGACTTCTTAGAAGTAGTTCAGGATTGTTTTTTGAAGCAGTTTGTGACAGAACCTACAAGGGGTAATAACCTGCTTGACTTAGTTCTGGCAAACAATGAATCCCTTCGATTGATGGACTGAACACATCGGTGGTGATGTGCACTTAGCTCTGTGAAGACCTGTTTGTGTGCTCTCTGTGAATCTGAACCAGGATGCCCTCTCTTGAACAGCTTTACCAGCAGCTGAGAGAAGAGCTCAGAGTTGCTAAGCTGGAGATACGGCGATTAACGGAGGAGAACAAGAGGATTCGTAGTAATCCTCCTGTTGTGAGTCCCCAGTTTAAGAGGGGAGCTTGGTCAGTGGCCGGGCAACATGGAACCAAGCTGAAGATCAAGAAAACGGTTGGAGAGGCAGAAACAACGAGAAACCAGAAGACTACCGTGGAAACTTCCAACTCATTCTCGGTGCTACCTGACGAATGTGAGTGTTCTACTGGGAATGCCACAACGAGCACCACGGAAGCATTGGCAGACGTGAGTGAGACATCCCTAGAAACCCCAACGAAGACCATCGAGAACCTCTTGACGAATTCTACAAGTGGTGTAATGCTACCTGGCGAATGTGAGTCGACTACTCGGAGCATCACGACGGACGACGCCAAGGAAGGTAAAAACATTGTTGTTGTTGGGGATAGCCAGATTAGGTACATGGATAGGGCATTCTGCTTGAAGGATAAGAGTAGGAGGCAGAGAGTGTGTTTTCCTGGGGCTGGGATGAAGGATATTGTTAGCTGTCTGGATGACATCATGAAAGGTAATAGGAGCAATCCTATTATCTGTCTCAGTGCTGGAGGCAACGATGTTGGCAGACGTAGGAGTGAGGACCTGATTAGCAGGTATAGGTCAGCAATAGAGATAATTAGGAGGAAGGGTGGGAAACCTGTCATATGTGGCATTTTGCCAAGGAGAGGAGTTGGAAATGAATGGTTGTCCAGAGCAATTGGTGTCAATTGCTGGCTGGACAAATACTGTAAGGAAAATGCGGTAACATTCATTGACAACTGGGACCTCTTCTATGGCAGAAATGACATGTATGCCAGGGACGGGGTTCACTTATCTAGGTGTGGGGTGGGAGCACTGGCCAACGCACTGGAGGGAGCTGTTAGGTCTTTAAACTAGGAATAGTTAGTGGTATGGGTTTTGGCGGAAAAACTGTGAAGTCGCAGGGTAGTAATGTGAGTACTAGGAGAACTAGTAAAAGGCAAAATGAGGTGGATATTGGAAAGCCAGTGGCACTAATTGACAAGGACAGTAATAGGTTTAGTGGAATAACAGAAAGGAGCAGGAAGGGTAAAGAGAGAGACAGTGGTGACCTGTACTTAACTCTGTGAAGAAGTGTCTTGTTTGCTCCCGTGGACTGAATCAAGATGCCCTCCATCGAGCAACTTTACCAGCAACTTAAGGAAGAATTGAGGGCAGCGAAGATGGAGATACGGTGATTGACCGAGGAAAATAAGAGGATTCGTAGTAGTCCTCCTGTTTCGAGTCCTTAGGTCAAGAAGGGATCGTGGTCAGTGGCTGGACAGCAGGGGACGACGAAGTTGACGATCAAGAAGACGAATGGAAAGCCAGAAACGATGAAGAAAGAGACTGCTGTGGAAACTCCTGTGGAAACCTCCAACGCATTCTCGGTGCTACCCGACGAATGTGAGTCGACTACTGGGATCGTCACGACGAACGACAACAAGGAAGGGAAGAATATTGTTGTTGTTGGGGATAGCCAGGTTAGATACATGGACAGGGCATTCTGCTTGAAGGACAGGAGTAGGAGACAAAGGGTATGCTTTCCTGGGGCTGGGATGGAGGACATTGTTAGCCGGCTTGACAACATCATGAACGGTAATGGGATCAATCCTATTATTTGCCTCAGTGCTGGAGGCAATGATGTAGGCAAGCGTAGAAGTGAGGATTTAGTTAGAAAGTTCAGGACAGCTATAGACATAATTAGGAAGAAGGGGGGGCGCCCTATTATATGTGGCATTTTGCCAAGAAGAGGTGTTGGTAATGAATGGTTGTCCAGAGCAATTGGTATTAATTGTTGGCTGGATAAACACTGAAAGGATAATGCAGTACCATTCATTGACAACTGGGACAACTTCTATGGCCGAAATGACATGTATGCCAGGGATGGGGTTCACTTATCCAGGGCAGGTGTGGGTTTTCTTGTTAACTCAGTTGAGGGGGTTGTTAGGACTTTAAACTAGGATTAGTTAGAGGTTTGGGTTTAAAAATGATTAATAATGAGTATGGATATATTGACTTATGCTCTGATATTAAGAATCTTAATAGTAACTGTCATGGAGTAACTCTGGGTAATGATAATTTCAGAAATTGTGTAAAAACAAAGATGAATAGGAAAAATGTGCAGAAGAAAAAACATATGATGGTATTTTATGCTAACAGTCGAAGTGCAAGAAATAAAATTAATGAACTACGTTTGGTAGCATGTGCTGGGAACTTTGATATCATTGCATTAACTGAAACGTGGTATGATTTAAAGAGTCGGGATATGACTGCTGAGTGTAATATTCAGGGATTTAAGTTGTTCAATGTGGATAGATGTAATGGGAAGGGGGGAGGAGTTGCATTGTATGTGCGAGAAAATATTAATTGTTGCATAAAAACAGGTATAAAAATAGATGGAGCAGTAACAGAGTCTGTTTGGGTAGAGTTCGTGGAGGGTCAAGAAAAACTAATTCTAGGTGTAATATACCGACCTCCAGGCTTGGATCATGATAGAGGGAGACTTCTTTGGGACGAAATTGTTAGGGCTTCTGGACACAGTAACATAGTCATAGAAGGGGACTTTAACTTTAGTCAAATTGACTGGAATTCTTTGACAAGTAATCTAGAGTCCAGTGACTTTATGGAAACAGTTCAGGACTGTTTTCTGAAACAGAGCGTAACTGAGCCTACCAGGGGTAATAATTTGCTAGACCTAGTCTTGTCAAATAAGGAAACACCCGTGAATAATCTGGAGATCACTGAAGAGCTTGGCGCAAGTGATCACAAATCCATCACTTTTAGCATTAATTGGGAATGCAAGAATAATGATAATACAGTAAAAATCCCTGATTTTCGTTC
>NC_091293.1:34764382-34874600 GCF_038502225.1 Cherax quadricarinatus | reverse complement strand
ATGCCGGAAGATGAAATCGTAGTAAGACCTACTAGGAGAACAGCCACTCAAGCCAGAACTGGCTGGAATCGTCTCCTAAAGGAAGGAGTAATTTGAGTCGTTTAGCAACGAACTCCACCCGGCCACAGTGTGGAAAATACTGTATATTTTCCGGAAATACAGTAATTTATAGGTAAATAGATGCCCTATATTGTATTTAATAAAAGTGTATTTTTAAAAAGAGAACAGTCGCCATTGTTAATTTGAATTGGATACAACGTTAGTGTAATGGGAAGGAATTTTCGTGCTCTAGAGGTTAAAATTGGGCTGACACCTCTCAAATAGGAGGCGAAATTGTTGGATGTGCATTCCTGCATAGCTTGAGATATCAGGCGACTGGACAAGATAGCTCCAGGAACCTCAGATAAGTCTGTTATGTTATAACTCTGGCCAGTTATTTTCATGTATAGACAGAGGTTTTCTGAGTATGATACACCTTGATTCACAGTCAAATTGGTGAGTGTTATGATTAAGATATAATCTCCTTCTGTTATATAAATGTGTATATATAATCATTTTTTAATTTAATATACAGTCCACAAATTTATATATTTATCAGCATTCCTGGTGATGTATATTTCATTTATGATTAATAGGTCCAGAGCAACTTGTGGATATGACAGTGGTAGGTATCGAAGGGCGACATTTTTTGCGACCTAGGTGTCCCAAATTCCTACTTGTCTAACTGATAAATAATAATTATCTTCGTTCATTTACTGTTATGTATATAATGATACATTCAGTTAAATGCAATTTTCCACAGTATTGATGCCACAGTTGTGTAGTATGAATTATAACAATTTGCCGTTTTAGTTGTTTCGTGGCATACCTCGTTATCGATATTTAGTACTGTTAGATCTATCTACGGGTTTATGGCTCTACCCCAACAATTTTAGTTGTTGCCAGAGCTTTCAAGGGTTATTCTTGTACTCTTCGATTTTTGAGCAATAGTGCTTTGCCTTTGCTCCTTTTATAAGCCTCTGCACTCTGTTCCTGGGTCCAACAGAGCATGTAGGCAAAAATGAATTGCAACAGCTGGATATAATGAATGTTGAAGACAGTAAAACAATTAAAGTTAAATTACGTTTATAAAATTGTTCACCAGTGTCCCGAATATGTTACTGCTGATTTTGTTATGGCCAGGAACCAAAACAGTTACCGTACTAAGAGAAGGGAGAACAATTTTGCTGTACCTACTGTCAGTTTACCTGGAGAGAGTTCCGGGGATCAACGCCCCCGCGGCCCGGTCTGTGACCAGGCCTCATGGTGGATCAGCACCTGATAAACCAGGCTGTTACTGCTGGCTGCACGCAATCCAACGTACGAACCACAGCCCGGCTGGTCAGGTACCAATTTTAGGTGCTTGTCCAGTACCTGCTTGAAGACAGCCAGGGGTCTATTGGTAATCCCCCTTACGTATGCTGGGAGGCAGTTGAACAGTCTCGGGCCCCTGACACTTATTGTATTCTCATAACGAGCTGGTGACACCCCTGCTTTTCATTGGGGGGGATGTTGCATCGTCTGCCAAGTCTTTTGCTTTCGTTGTGAGTGATTGTCGTGTGCAAGTTCGGTACTAGTCCCTCTAGGATTTTCCAGGTGTATATAATCATGTATCCCTCCCGCCTGCGTTCCAGGGAGTAAAGTTTCAGGAACTTCAAGCGCTCCCAGTAATTGAGGTGTTTTATCTCCGTTATGCGTGCCATGAAGGTTCTCTGTACATTTTGTAGGTCAGCAATTTCGCCTGCCTTGAAAGGTGCTGTTAGTGTGCAACAATATTCCAGCCTAGATAGAACAAGCGACCTGAAGAGTGTCATCATGGGCTTGGCATCCCTAGTTTTGAAGGTTCTCATTATCCATCCTGTCATTTTTCTAGCAGATGCGACTGATATAATGTTATGGTCTTTGAAGGTGAGATCCTCCGACATGATCACTCCCAGATCTTTGACGTTGGTTTTTCGCTCTATTTTGTGGCCGGAATTTCTTTTGTACTCTGATGAAGTTTCAATTTCCTCATGTTTACCATATCGGAGTAGTTGAAATTTCTCATAGTTGAACTTCATATTTTCTGCAGCCCATTAAAAGATTTGGTTGATGTCCGCCTGCAGCCTTGCAGTGTCTGCAATGTTAGACACTGTCATGCAAATTCGGGTGTCATCTGCAAAGGAAGACACGGTACTGTGGCTGACATCCTTGTCTATGTCAGATATGAGGATGAGAAACAAGATGGGAGCGAGTACTGTGCCTTGTGAAACAGAGCTTTTCACTGTAGCCGCCTCAGACTTTACTCTGTTGACTACTACTCTTTGTGTTCTATTTGTGAGGAAATTATAGATCCATCTACCAACTTTTCCTGTTATTCCTTTAGCACTCATTTTGTGCGCTATTACGCCATGGTCACACTTGTCGAAGGCTTTTGCAAAGTCTGTATGTATTACATATGCATTTTTTTTGTCTTCTATTGCATCTAGGACCTTGTCGTAGTGATCCAGTAGTTCGGACAGACAGGAGCGACCTTCTCTAAACCCATGTTGCCCTGGGTTGTGTAACTGATGGGTATGTAAATGTGTGGTGGTCTTGCTTCTTAGGACCCTTTCAAAGATTTTTATGATATGGGATGTTAGTGCCATCGGTCTGTAGTTCTTTGCTATTGCTTTACTGCCCCCTATGTGGAGTGGGGCTAGGCTAGGATGGTAAAAGGTCGTGATAGTTCTTGATGAACACGGAGTTCCACGAATCTGGCCCTGGGGCAGAGTGCATGGGCATGTCATTTATCGCCTGTTCAAAGTCATTTGGCGTCAGGATAACATCAGATAGGCTTGTGTTAACCAAATTCTGTGGCTCTCTCATAAAAAATTAATTTTGATCTTCGACTCTCAGTCTGGTTAGCGGCTTGCTAAAAACTGAGTCATATTGGGACTTAAGTAGCTCACTCATTTCCTTGCTGTCATCTGTGTAGGACCCATCTTGTTTAAGTAGGGGCCCAATACTGGATGTTGTTCTCGACTTTGATTTGGCTTAAGAAAAGAAATACTTTGGGTTTCTTTCGATTTCATTTATGGCTTTTAGTCAGAGGCGTCGTAAGGGGGGGGGCGCCCCGGGTGACACCATTTAAGGGGTGACACCATAGATCCTCTAAAGAAGGTGACACTAATGACCAAAACCATGCTGCAGCAACATAAGAGAAAAATACTTCGCTTCTATATAGCCTATTATAGGATTACATAGTACAAATAGTTCTATATAGGGAAAATCGTTGATTTTGATGATGTGATTGATGATTTTACAGGATTTAGGCAAGGAAATGAAATATCAGATTCTTTGAGATGTTACCTGTACTCAAGGTCAAATTGGAACTAGTGTTTTTCTTTATTTTTCAATTTTTTTTTCATTGTTGAAGATGAATAAATGTAGGATCTGTTGGCTGTACTCAAAGTGGTGTTTGAGTTTATATTTCCTCAATATTACTACGATTATTTATTTTATCATTAATGAAGTTCGATTTATGGCCTTTAAACGTTCTCATTGCTAAACATTAGTCACTGGTCATGCAGCAGTGATGTAACTGGAGTTTACTACCCCTATCCTCCTGCCCTTGGATTTCATGGGGGTGACACCAAAGATGCCACCCCAGGTGACACCAATGATTCCGCCCCAGGTGACACTAACTCTAGCGATGCCTCTGCTTTTAGTTCTTCCCGCGATTCCTGACTCCTATAAGATTCCTTTAGCTTAAGTTCGACGTTTGCTATTTCTCTGAACAGTGTCGCCCTACGCATTTCAGATATATTGGCCTCTTTTAGTCGCTCTGTTATTCTTTTCCGTCGCCTGTAAAGGGAGCGCCTGTCTCTTTCTATTTTACATCTACTCCTCCTTTTTCTTAAAGGAATAAGCCTTAAGCATACATCGAGTGCCACCGAGTTAATCTGTTCTAGGCATAAGTTGGGGTCTCCGTTGCATAGTCTATCTTCCCCTGCTCCTGTCTCCCTCGAGGCCATTTATATGCATTCCCTCATGCGTACATTTACTGTCTCCCAGGACAACACCTCCAGCTTCACCATTACTGTCTACCAGGACAGCACTTCCAGCCTCACATTTACGGTCTACCAGGGCAGCACCTCCAGCTTTGCCGTTTCTGACTACATGGCCAGCACCAAGGGCGGTACCATCCGGCCCAGACTTTTTATTTCCCATCTGTTATAGAATGCTTCCAGGTTTTCTATGAAGGCTGCTCTGATGTTATCCTTTTTGATACCAATGTGATTTTAGTCCACAGATTGATCTCATTTGGGCATACCCAAAAACACTTCACTGATTTAATACTTCTTGTCTTCTAACACATTTTATTGTACAGCACATGTCATAGCCTGTCATAGCATGAGCCAGTTCAAGAAGAGGGCCAAAATGTACTTAACCCTTAAACTGTCCAAGCAGATCTACGTTCACATGGGTAGTGCTCCAAAAGTAGATCTACGTTTGCTTTTACATATTTTCAAATATAACAAACAAAAAAAAGTAATCAAAGTTTTTTTACACGTTTTCAAATGTAAAAAAAAAAAAATTACTTATTTTACATACTTTCAAATGTTGAAAAAACGTAGATCTACGTTTGGAGTTTCAGGAATATGGCTACAGAAAGGGAAAAGAGTGATTTCATGTATATCTATTGTACATGTACAATGATCTGATACTTGAGTTTACCTGGGGAGGGTTTCGGGGCTCAATGCTCCCGCAACCCGGTCTGAGACTAGGCCTCGTGGTGGATCAGGGTCCGATCAACCAGACTGTTACTGCTGGCTGACATAAACCAATGTACGAACCACAGCCTGGTTGATCAGGTACTGACTTTAGAGCAGTTGAACAGTTTTGGGCCCCTGACACTTATTGTGTTGGGGAATGTTGCATCTCCTGACAAGTCTTTTGCTATTGTAGGGAGTGATTTTTGTGTGTAGGTTTGATACTAATCCCTCTAGGATTTTCCAAGGCTTTGGTGGCTAAAGCTTTCACTTCACACGGCGAGGGTCTGGGTTCGATTCCCAGCCAGGTTAGAAACATTGGGCGTGTTTCTTTACACCCGTTGTCTATATTTACCCATCAGTAAAATGGGTACCTGGGTGTTAGTCGACTGGTGTGGGTCGCATCCTGGGACACTGACCTAATTTGCCCGAAATGCTCAGCATAACAAGCTAGTAGTACGTATGTCATAGATGTCAGCTAGGCCTGTATACCATGTACATGGTACCGTGTACTTGTAGTAAATGATATTATTATTATTATTATTATTATTATTATTATTATATGTCTGTCTCACCTGCTTTCCAGGGAATGCAGATCAAGGGTCTTCAACTGTTCCCAGTAATTTAGGTGCTTTATCGAACTTAAGTGTTCTGTGAAAGTTTTTTGTACAATCTTCAGGTCAGCAATTTTGCCTGCCATGAAGGGGGCAATTTAGTGTACAACAGTATTAAAGCCTAGAGAGAACAAGCGATTTGAAGAGAATAATCATTCAATTCAATTCAATTCAATTCAAGTTTATTCTCTATAAGGGTTACAATGTAGGGTTTACAGGTTTTGGGTATTGTGTGGTTTACATGTTATAAATTACTAATTACAGAGGAGGCCACTAGGACACCTAGCCTGGCTAAGCATTTGGAGCAGACTTAGATTAATTCTTTACATTAAATCCTTACATATTATGGTATTAAGGCTAAGTGACTACATCATAATTTGTGAGTTTAGCAATGTGAATGCTTTTGTTTTGGCACAATACAAAGTGTCTATATTGGAGTATCATAGGCAAACTTATGACTAGTTAGGATTTATTATTTTAAGATTAAGATTAGTATTTCTGGGTTTATAGTCAGCAGGTGAGTATAATTGTGAACCACCAGGTGGTTATCATGTAGTTAGTTGTCGGGGTGGATCAGGGAGATAAGATTTTTCTAACTGTAGTTTTGAAAGTGATGAATGTGTCTGCAGTTCTAGAGTTTTCAGGTAGGGTGTTCCAGATTTTAGGTCCTTAGAAATACATTGACTTTTTGTAAAGGTTTAGTCGAACACGGGGAATGTCATAGAGATGTTTATGTCTGGTGTTATGCCTGTGGATCTTGTCACAACTATCAAGAAAGCATTTTAGGTCAAAGTTAATATTGGAATTTAAGGTCCTGTAGATATAGATTGCTCACTAGTAAGTGTGGATGTTCTGGACAGGGAGTAAGTTTAGTTCTGTGAAGAGGGGGGGTGTTGCCAGGGATG
This sequence comes from Cherax quadricarinatus, assembly GCF_038502225.1. NCBI lineage: Eukaryota > Metazoa > Arthropoda > Malacostraca > Decapoda > Parastacidae > Cherax > Cherax quadricarinatus. The sequence goes on along the minus strand of NC_091293.1, from coordinate 34,868,309 downwards.
GGATTTAGTGATTATTCTTCCTGCGGCTTTTTGTTGGGTTATTATTGGCTTTAGGTGTGTTGCTGCAGTTGAACCCCAAGCACAGATAGCATAGGTGAGGTATGCATATGTAAGTGAATGGTATAGTGTGAGAAGGGCAGTTTGCGGCACGTAGTATCGTATCCTGGAGAGGATCACCACCATTTTGGATACTTTTTTTGTTATGTGTTGGATATGGGTGCTGAAATTTAGGTTGTTGTCGAGGTATAGGCCAAGGAATTTGCCCTCATTATGTCTGGTAATTAGTGTGGTGTCGATCTTAATGTTAAGTTGCGCAACACCTGCTCTGCTACCAAACATAATATAGTAGGTTTTGCCAGTGTTAAGTGTAAGTTTATTGGCTGTCATCCAAGTCGATATTTTGAGCAGCTCCTCGTTAACAATGGTGTTGAGGGTGGCAAGATTAGGGTGGGAGATGACATAAGTCGTGTCGTCAGCAAAGAGAATGGGTTTCAGGTGTTGGGATATGTTTGGAAGATCATTGATGTAAATGAGGAAGAGCAGGGGTCCAAGGACACTTCCCTGCGGAACTCCAGTATCAAGTGGCCGTATTGATGAGGCTGTGTCTTTAATGGTGACATATTGATACCTATTAGAAAGGTAGGATTTAAAATATGCAAGCGCATGGCCTCTTATACCATAGTGGTCAAGTTTGTGGAGTAGGATGCCGTGGTCTACTGTGTCAAACGCTTTTCTTAGGTCAAAAATTCCTAGCAGATATTCCTTATTTTCCAATGCTGTGTAAAGCAGGTCTAGCATTTTTATAATTGCATCATTAGTGCTTTTATTTTTCCTGAATCCAAATTGGCAGGGGTTGAGTATGTTTTGTGACGTTATAAATGGATATAGTCTCCTGTGCACGAGTTTCTCGAAGATTTTGGATAGCAATGGTAAGTTTGATATTGGCCTATAGTTGTTCACGTCAGTAGGGTCACCACCTTTATGTATTGGTGTAACCCTTGCTGTCTTGAGTAGTGTCGGGAAAGTGCTAGTTTCTAGTGACTTGTTAAAAAGTAATGTAATAGCATGCAAAAGGACATGGGCCGCTCGCTTGTACAATAATGGTGGGACGTGAGACAGATTCCCTGAGTTATTTTTAAGTGACTTTATGATCGCGGTGACTTCCGTGGGCTCAGTTGGTACAAGATAGAAGGAATTTGGGAAATTCCCATCTAGGTAGTCCCCGGCACGGCCATTGGTACGTGGGATTTTACTGGCGAGATTAGATCCTATGTTTGAGAAGAAGTCGTTTATCTTGTTAGCTGTATCAGTGGGATGCAGTGGTGTTTCATGAGGTTTAGTTAGAACAATATTCTTGGTTTTTTCAGTTTGTGGGTCCCCAGAATCTGGGAAAGTGCTTTCAAGGTCTTTTTTATATCTACTCTTGTGTCAGTGAATCTGCTGGAGTAGTACAGTTGTTTGGCTTTCTTTATTAATTTGGTGAGAACTGTTGAATATTGTTTAAGAATATCTTTGTGTATTAAGTCCTGTCTATATTGCTTTTCATATTGGTGTTTCTTATCAATGGATTTCAGAATGCTGCTTGTTAGCCATGGGCAACCAAGCCGTTTATTCGTGATCTGTTTCGTTTTTATAGGAGAATGTTTGTTGTATGGTCTAAGTATTTTGTTAAGAAAAATGTCTGTCCAATCGTCAATACTATTGGCATTGGAGAATTCTGTAGGCCAGTCAACAGTCTCTAGGTCTGCTGTGAAATTCCTTATTGAGGCCTCGTCATGGAGTCTAAATGAAACTTTGTTGTATTCGAGTGGTGGCTTACTAATGTTTGTCATTAGGAAGGTTGGGTAGTGGTCAGTAGTCCTGTCTGTGATTATCCCTGATTTAAGGGAGGCTAGTATATTGGTCCATATGTGGTCTATTATGGTTGCACTTGTCTCAGTCAGCCTGGTTGGTTTAGTTATTGTTGGTATGAGAAGTGTGTTGTTCATATTGTTGATGAAATCAGTTACAGTCTGATCATCTGGTAGGCCAAGGTTGATATTGAAGTCTCCAGCTAAGAGAAGGTGGTGCTTGTTCATTTGTCTGTTTGTTATTAGTGACTTTAGATTCTCACTGAAGTTTGGGATGTTTGTGTGGGGTATCCGGTATATGGCACCGATTGTTATAGGCGTCTTGAGGTTTTTTACAGTAAAATTAACAAAAATGTATTCCCCATATTCATCTCTAAAGCAATTAGTGCTAATACAAGATAGTTGGTTAGAGTAATAGATTGCAGTACCTCCCCCAGCTTGGTATGGTCTGCAGTTGTGGATTGCTGTGTATCCTGGTAGTGGGTAGATATCAATTGTGCCCTTAAGCCAGGTCTCAGCAAGAATAATGCAGGAGAAGGGTGTCTTTAGTGACTCAAGGAGTGCCAGGAGGTCATCATAGTGTTTGCTTAAGGACCTGACGTTGTAGTTAAGAACTGATAGACTTTGAGCAGTGTTCAGGATAGTGCTGGCTTGTGATGCTGTGTAATAAAGGCAATTACTTTCCAATAAGTTTTGATTGTGTGTTAAATTATGGAGGTTTAGATCAGGGTCAACGTGATCATTCATCTTTTAGGTTTAAATAGTGGTTGTTTATATCCTGTATTATGTGGTGAGTTCTAATACTGATTTCTGTAGTGGTGGGAGGTTTGGGTAAGTATACTGCTAAAGCACTTTGGTCATATAGAGTATAGTCACTAATAAACATAATGAAATTGATATTGTCTATGTGTTGTCATTGGGTTGGCATCCTTAGTTTTGAAGATTCTCATTATCCATCCTATCATATTTCTAGTGGATGAGGTAGATGCTTTGTTGTGGTATTTGAAGGCGAGAACCTCTGATATCATAAGAACATAAAAAGGGAGGAACACTGCAGCAGGCCTACTGGCCCATGCGAGGCAGGTCCAAGTCTACTACCGGCTTAAGCTAATGCCCCAATCTGGTCAGGTCGGGTCACATTCACTTAAGAAAGGAACACGGCATCAGACGCAGTAGTACAAGCTAGTCAGGTCCAACTCGCACAATGTTTTAGCCTCTATAACTGCACTCTGGAGTTTGTTCCACTCATCCACAACTCTATTACAAACCAGTGCTTTCTTATATCCTTCCTGAATCTGAATTTTTCCAGCTTAAAGCCATTGCTGCGAGTCCCGTTTAGGTTAGATATTTTTAGCACACTTTACATCCCCTTTATTTATTCCTGTCTTCCACTTATACACCTCAATCATATCCTCCCTAATTCTACGCCTTTCTGGAGAGTGCAGATTCAGGGCTCTTAGTCTATCCTCATAGGGAAGATTTCTGATACATGGGATCAACTTTATCATCCTCCTTTGTACATTTTTCAGAGCATTTATATCCATTCTGTAATACGGTGACCAAAACTGTGCAGCATAATCTAAATGAGGCCTAACCAAGGATATAGAGTTGAAGAACAGCCTGAGGACTCCTATTATTTATGCTTCTTGATATGAAGCCAAGGATTCTGTTCGCTTTATTGCAAACACTTATGCACTGTTGTCTTGGTTTTTAGATTACTGCTAACCAGAACTCCCAAGTCCTTTTTCACAATCAGTAATATTAAGATCTAAATTATTTAGTTCATATGTGGCATGGATATTTTCCTGTCCGATGTTTAGAGCTTTGCATTTGTCTATATTAAACTGCATCTGCCACTTCTCTGACCACTGCATCAGTCTATTCAAATCTTCCTGGAGTCCTCTAATGTCCTCATCAGAATGAATTCGATGGCCTATTTTGGTGTCATCAACAAACTTGCTTATGTCGCTATTTATTCCCTTATCTATGTCGTTTATGTAGATTGTGAACAGCAAGGGGCCCAACACTGACCCCTGTGAAACACTGCTCATGACGCTTCCTCACTCTGATTTCTCCCCATTTATGCAAAACTCTCTGCTGCCTATTTGTCATTCATGCCTCTATGCGGGTAAAAATTTCTCCTATTCCATGTGCCTTAATTTTCCTCAATAGTCTCCGATGTGGGACTCTATCAAAAGCCTTACTGAAGTCCATATACGCAAAATCATATTCATTACCATGATCTACCTTCTCAAATACCCTAGTGAAAAAAGTTAATAAATTCATAAGGCAGGAACGCTCTATTGTAAAACTGTGCTGAGATTCGTTGATTAATTTATGCTTTTCAAGATGGCTACGAATTGCCTCGGCAATTATTGATTCCAAAAATTTTCCCACTATGGAGGTTAGGCTTTTTGGTCCATAGTTCGAAGCTAAGTACTTGCCACCTGCTTTGAAAATAGGTATTACATTTCCCATTTTCCACTTATCTGGCACCATGCCAGTTTGTAGTGATATGTTGGAAAGATTAGCCAAAGGTTTGCTAAGCTCCTCTTTGCATTCCTTTAGAACCTTTGCATACAGTTCATCAGGGCTTGGGGATTTGTTAGGTTTTAATTTATCTATTTGTTTAAGGACCATGTCACTGGTGACCCTAATCTGTATAGTTTACTATCATCCTGTTCTACATAATTTATTATTTCTGGAATATCGCTAGTATCTTCCTGTGTAAAAACTGACAGGAAGTAGGTATTGAAAAGTTCACACATTTACTTATCACTGTTCGTGAGCTGACCCGAGTAACTTTTGAGTGGGCCTATCTTGTCCCTAATCTTACTTCTGTGTACCTGAAAGAATCCTTTTGGGTTAGTTTTCGATTCTCTTGCAACTTTAACCTCATAATCTCTTTTTGCTTTCCTTATTCCCTTTTTTATTTTTCTCTTTAACAGAAAACGGTGGACCCTCGACCCACTTCTTTAATCTGTTCCAGAGAGCTAGCCTTTAGTCGAATTAGCTGTTAGCCGAATTAATTTTCCCCATAAGAAATAATGGAAATAGAATTAATCCTTTCCAGACACCCAAAAGTATTAAACAAAATAATTTTTTACAGGAAATGAACATTTCCCTACACAAAAACGAATGCTACATGCAAATTAAACAATAAATGCCACTTACCTTTATTGTGGAGTTGCTGATGAGTGATGTGCCAGCAGCAGAGGATATTCAGGTTTTCTATTGTTTGGAAGGGGAATCCCCTTCCACAAAGACTTCAGGTACCAAGTCCTTTGGTGGGGTTACCTCCCTTCTTGGTTTTTTAATGCCACTAGGCCCAGCTTGAGAGTCACTGGACCCCTGTCACACAAAATATCTGTCCAGAGAGCTCTGTTTCTCACCTGCCCTTAGGATTTCCCTAAAATGGGACACAAGAGTGTCATTGTACATGTTGCCAATATGGCTTGCAACAGCTGTGACAGGATAAAATTCATTCAGAAATTCTTGCACCTTTGTAAACATTGTACACATTTCCTTAATCCTTGACGAAGGCAACTTCCTCCATCTCTCTTCCTCCTGCTTTGAAGCACATTCCTGAGCTGTGATCTGTTGCTGTTGCACATCAAGCTCTTGCAGGTCTGCAGTGGTTAGTTCTTCATCGTCATTCTGCACCAACTCTTTCACATCCTCGCCACAAACCTCCAACCCCATGGACTTCCCCAATGACACAATAGCTTCCACAACTGGCATAGGCTCCTGAGGGTTAGCCCCAAACCCTTCAAAATCTCTCTCTTGCACACATTGTGGCCACAGTTTCCTCCAAGCAGAGTTCAAAGTCCTGCAAGTCACTCCCTTCCAAGCCCTACCTAAAAGATTTCTACAACTGAGGATATTGAAATGATCTTTCCAAAACTCTCTTAGGGTCAATTGAGTGCTGCCTGAGGTCACTTCAAAGCACTTTTGAAACACTACTTTTGTGTAGAGTTTTTTGAAGTGTGAAATGACCTGCTGATCCATTGGCTGGAGGAGAGGAGTTGTATTAGGAGGAGCAAGCTTCAATTTAACAAAACCAAACTCCCCTGCATTTTGCTCTTGCAAGTCATGAGGATGAGCAGGAGCATTGCCCATTACCAGGAGGCACTTGAGTGACAATTTCTTTTCCAGGAGGTAATTTTTCACAGTGGGGCGAAACACCATTAAACCAGTCCATGAACATTTCCCTAGTGACCCATGCCTTACTGTTTGATCTCCACAGCACACACAAATTACCCTTGACGATATTGTTTTTCCTGAACACACTGGGAGTTTGAGTGATGCACCAATAAAGGCTTCACTTTGCAATCACCACTAGCATTACTACACAACATTAATGTCAGCCTGTATTTCATAGGCTTATGTCCTGGGAGTGCTTTTTCCTCCTGAGTAATATAGGTCTTGTTTAGCATTTTCTTCCAAAACAGGCCTGTTTTGTCACAATTAAACACTTGTTCAGGTTTTAAGTTTTCAGTCTCCATGTACTCCTTAAAGTCCTGTGCATATTTTTCAGCTGGTTTTTTGTCTGAACTGGCAGCCTCACCATGCCTTACCACACTGTGTATGTCACTACAATTCTTAAATCTCTCAAACCAGCCTTTGCTGGCCTTAAATTCATCAATATCATTACTATTTTGAGGCATTTTCTTATTGAGATCATCATCCAACTGCCTTGCCTTTTCACATATTATTGACCGAGAGACACTATCTCCTAATAATTGTTTTTCGTTTATCCACACCAACAACTCTCTCCACCTCTTCAATTATTTGCAATCTCCATTTTGAAAACATACATGCACCTTTCGCAACAACAGCTTCCTTGATCGCCTTTCTGTTCACCAAGATAGTAGTGATGGTTGAATGGGGTTTGTTATATAGCCTTTCCAACTCGGACATACGCACTCCACTTTCATATTTTTCAACGATCTCTTTCTTCATTACCATAGTAATTCTCACCCTGTTTACCACAGGCTTGGCACTAGAAGCTTTTTAGGGGCCCATGGTGGCTTATTTAGTGGTTACAAGCACAAAAAAACTGGAATACAAAATATATCGCAGGTACACGTGGAATCGACCGCAACGGTCGATTCCACGTGCTCTGGCCGCATGGACACATTCGGGACAAAAGCCGTTAGATGAGTTTTTCGCCGTTGGTAGAGCCATTTTTTTTTTACGGCAAAGAGCGCCGTTAGACGAATTTGCCATTAGTCGATGCCGCTGTTGGTCGGTGGTCCACTGTATGTTGATTTCTTAATTGCCCCTCTCCTCTTTTGATTTGTCTGTACTATATGCCTCTCTTTTCACCAGTGAGATGTTTTAATCTATTGTTCATCCATTTAGGACCATTTTTGTTTGATCTAATAAGTTATCTGAACATAAGTTATCGGAGCAGTGAGAACTATGCTCTGGAAAATGTCATATTGCCAAACATCACCACCTACCTCACCCATAGTCAGGTCATTCCAGTTCAGTCCACCTCGAGTTGGTTCTGTCACAAACTGTTTAAAAAAACAATCCTGAATCGTATCTAGAAAGTCAATTGACTCTAAATTTCCTTTCGAATTGCTCCAGTCAATATGTCTAAAGTTGAAATCTCCCATTAACACAACATTTTCGTATGTAGATGCCTTACTAATTTCGTCCCATGGAAGTTTACTGCACTCCCTGTCAAGGTTTGGGGGCCTGTAAATCACACCCAAGATAGTTTTTCACGGCCCTCGAGAAGCTGTAACCAAACAGATTCAGTGGCTGACGCTTCTAATTTTATATCTTGTCTAACACAACAATTTAAATCATCTTTATTTATTTATTTATTATTTGACATACATCGCTACTCCACCACCCTTCCTGTTGACCCTGTCAGTGTGGAATAGTATATAGCCTTGTATGTGACATTCAGAAGGCATTTCTCTCTCAGACTGAGCCAGGTCTCTGTTATAATAATATCTGTTTCCTGCACTTGCAATTAATCTTAGCTCATCTATCTTATTTTTTACACCCCTGCTATTAGTATAGTAAACCTTAAGGGAACTTGTCTCTTGCTGTCTCCCTTTGTTTGCTGACCTGATCCATTGTCTTTATTTATAACTTTATGATGAATGTCTTTTATACATTTACTGTTTTCAACCCTAATGTTGCAACCTGACTCTTTCCCACACACACCCATACCTCTATCTTTTATCAGTTTAAAATCCTAGACATGTCAGCAATGGCCTTCTCGATCGAGTTTGCAAGTGCTACCACCCTTGCCCCAGAGAGATGTACCCCATCCCTTGCATACATATCATGTTTGCCATAAAAGTTGTCCCAGTTATCAATGAATGGGATTGCAAGTTCCTTGCAGTATCTGTCTAGCCAGCAATTTACACCAATTGCCCTAGACAACCATTCATTGCCCACTCTCCTTCTAGGCAAGATGCTTCATATGATTGGGACTCCTCTCTTAGACTTAATTAAATCTATACCTGCCCTGTATTTATGTAGCAGCTCTTCTCTCCTACCCTTCCCAATATCATTTCCACCAGCACTGAGACAGATAATGGGCTTGTTCCCATTACCTGACATATTATCCAACCTGTTGACTATGTCACCAACACCAGCTCCAGGGAAGCACACACTCTCACCTTCTTATTCCTATTAAAGAAAGCACGGTCCATATATCTTACCTGTAATTCACCAACCACAAGAATTCGCTTGCCTCTATTAGCAGGGGCAGTAGTATCTTTACCTTCACTGGCCACTGAAGTGCACTCATCCTGAAGAACAGAGAAGCAATTTCCTACCTTCAAATCTTCTCTCTTAACTTCCCTTAATTTGATGCATCTCCCATTACTGGGAACCACTCGCCACTTGTAGCAGGTACTGGACTGCACCTCACTGCAGGTAGCCTTTCCATCCTCCCCCCCCCTAAAGCCTCCTCGCATCGAGTGTCAGACTGCACCTTACTGCTGGTAGCCTCATTGCTCTCAACCACTCCAGCCACCTCACACTCGCTCCCCAGGTCCTTCACAGTAGTTTTTTGCTCTATTGTGTGGTTAGAATTTGTTTTATACTAAGATAAGGTTTTAATTTCCTCAAGTTTTTCATATCTTTAATGTCAGTGTAAATACAGTATCTGATTTTACTTTAACCATAGCATATCTCCTACCAAAATGGTTGGGCCACTTACCTTTAATATCCTACCTCTCTCCCCCCTCCCACCCTTTTCAAATATTTCTATCCTTACCCATCCTTCCTTACTCATCTTACCAAAGACTCTGGTCATAAGAAGAAGTGGAAGCATATCTCCTCTCATTATAACTACTATTCATGTAGTTAAGATACTTACCAGTTTTTAACTTTTAAATGTAATTAATATTTATCACTAGGACCCAATGGAAGTTGACTTTTTTTTGGGTTATCCTAGGTATTCTACACAGGCTGCTATGTAATTTAATCTATATAACTGTATTTATGTGTACCTTTACCTGAATAAAAACTTACTTATCCCATCTCTCTTAGTTGTTGCCATGCACTATATGACCCTTGTAGGTTTAGCACTTCTTTTTTATTATAATAATTTTAGTTGTTGCCAGAGCTCTCTGGGGATATTCTTTTATCTTATAGAATAACCAATATTTCATTTCTCATTTTTGTTTATTAATATGAATTATAAATATTATTTGGTTAGGATAATACAAATAAACATTGTGGAATGTCAGTAGGCCCTGACCTTCCCTTCATTGCCCAACTTGGTCTGTTCTCCCTGCCCTATTCTGCAAACTTTCACCTCCTTACCCTGCACTGCCCCTGATTGTTTGCCAGCCCCCTCCTGCCCAACTGCCCTACTTGCCTGTCCTGCACTGCCTTGCCTTCTCTGCCCAACCTGCCTTGCCTTCTTTGTGAAACTTGCCTTGGCCTGACCAACTTGCCTTGACCTGTCCTTCCTCCTTGCCTTGCCCATCTAGCCTTGTCCTGGTTGCCTACACTACCCTGCTCTGCTTTCCTTTGATCCTTGAAGCTAATACCTAGGGCAGGTATAAAAATAGGTTGCACAAATTATATATTAGTGAGAAAGGTTGGGTTTGAGTATAACCTGCCTAGCATGGGCCAGTAGCCCTACAACAATGCTCTATTGTCATGTACAGGAATGGGTGGGTGTAAGCAGGACCTGACTCGAATAAGCAAGTAGGTCAGCTATAATACACCTTTATTTTTGTTCATTAAATAATGTGTTCATTATTTATTTTCTCTCAAGTTTTGGTTAGCATATATTTAGCATGAGGACCATTTGACCTTTTATAAAATTCCCTCAAAAACTAGAGAAGACTTGTACATGATATATACAGTAGGTAATTACAAAGCCTTGCATTTTTTCAATAAAAAGGACAAAGTACAAGTATAATACAATATATATTTGTTATCTAAATTATTTATATGATAACTTAACATTAATAAAATTCAAAATTGGTCAAATAAAATGTACATGGTACCTGTACTTAACATGCTTTGCAAGTCACTGAAAGAAAACTTATTGTATAATCCTATATTTGTTTCATTCACTGGCTGAGAATAGCCAATAAAAATATAGGTGTTAATGGAAATACACATTATTAAGTCATAAAATAAAAAAAAATAATTAAATTTTCATGAACATAATGCTGAAATTACATATTACATGTCCTAAATATTTTCATTTTAATGACTTTCTTAATGTTGGGATATTTATATATTAAGGCCTCAGTTAAGGCTACAGCATTTTGCCAGTAGCTGTCCTTGTTAGAAGATAATCTTAAAGTCTTGTTAGCTAGGTTAGGATGAACATTTCTTTCAAGATGGTCAAGAAATGGCACAAATATACAGTACTGCTTTAGTCAGTTTCAGACTAGAGACCTTGATGAAGTATGAGATTGATGACAAGAAGAAAATCTGCACAGTTGTAGTTTAAATAAAGTAGTCCATGCTGAAACAGTGACAATAGTAAGGCCTTTGGAAAATATATTAATTAAACGATAAAAGAAATCTTACTGATATTGTGTAATCCAATACAATTAAGGTAACACATTTCACATTTCTAAGTCTTTAATATTCACAAGGAAACCTTTTACAAGGTATAGACAACTTTATCACTGTTTTAGTCAACATAGTACTGAACTGGTTTAACTTGGTTATCTCTAAAGTCAGTACCTGACCAGCCGGGCTGTGCCTCGTACGTTGGTTTGCGTGCAGCCAGCAGTAGCAGCCTGGTTGATCAGGCTCTGATCCACCATGAGGCCTGGTCACAGGCCAGGCCATGGGGGCGTTGACCCCCGGAACTCTCTCAAGGTAAACTCCAGGTTATAGTAATAATAGTACTTTCAGATGTTCGATCTGTAGAGAAAATTAAATGTACAGGAGAATGAGATAGCAATGTATGATGTTACATACACATGTCACATTTGTCCACATTGGACAAATGTGACACCACCTACGACTGCTGCCCCTCACCTGTCTACGGTTTATAAGCTGCTTCTCCGCTCATATGCGGTATTCTATTCAAGATTGATGGACTGACCACATCGACTCAAGGCTGAGGGACTGATTACCTCATTCTCCTCCTGTTCTTCAAGTTTCTCCTTTGTATGGACTGATGAAGCCACTGTGTGGCGAAACGTTTCCTCAGTAAAGATACCCAAGAGTTGCACATGTGCCTAATTCAACAACATGGATGATGAAGTGCACCTAATATATAGATTATAGCTTTATAAGTAAGGAATATGTGGTAACTATGAAAATTATTCAAAGCTTTTCAAGCTAACAAAGTATCTTACCATTATCAAATGTTCATTATACACAGGTTTCAATATATAAAATACAGTGGACCCCCACCTTACGAACGCATCGCGTTACGTTAAATCTGCCATATGAAGCATTTGAACGCAAAAGTTTTGCCTCGCCTTACGTGATTCGTTCAGGATGCGTCCCACATGTGGCCTCAGCTGCCCCGTGGGTGCCAGTGTTTACAAGCCAGCCAGTGCGGTCGCATCTAAGTATACATTCGGTACATTTCATTTTATCAGTGTTTTTAGTGCTTGTAACTGCAAAATAAGTCACCATGGGCTTTTAGTGCCAACCCTGTGGTAAAAAGGGTGAAAATTACTATGGAAATGAAGAAAGATATAATTGCTAAGTACGAAAGTGGAGTGCGTGTCTTGGAGCTAGCCAGGTTGTATTCCAAACCCCAGTCAACCATCGCTACTATCTTGGCCAACAAAACGGCAATCAAGGAAGCTGTTCTTGCAAAAGATGCAAGTTTGTTTTCGAGACAGAGATCGCAAGTGATAGAAGATGTTGAGAGACTGTTATTGGTGTGGATAAACGAAAAACAGATAGCAGGAGATAACATCTCTCAAACGATCATATGTGAAAAGGCTAGGAAGTTGCATGACGATTTAATTAGAAAAATGCCTGCAACTAGTGGTGATGTGAGTGAATTTAAGGCCAGCAAAGGTTGGTTTGAGAGATTTAAGAATCGTAGTGGCATACATGGTGTGATAAGGCATGGTGAGGCTGCCAGTTCGGACCAAAAAGCGGCTGAAAAATGTGTAGGAATTCTAGGAGTACATAGACAGTGAAGAATTGAAACCTGAACAAGTGTTTAATTGCAAAGAAACAGGCCTGTTTTGGAAGAAAATGCCAAGCAGGACCCACATTACTCAGGAGGAAAAGGCACTCCCAGGACATAAGCCTATGAAAGACAGGCTTACTCTTTTGATGTGTGCTAATGCTAGTGGTGATAGCAAAGTAAAGCCTTTATTGGTGTATCACTCTGAAACTCCCAGAGTGTTCAGGCAAAACAATGTCCTCAAGGCTAATTTGTGTGTGCTATGGAGGGCAAACAGTAAGGCATGGGTCACTAGGGACTTCTTCTATGACTGGTTACACCATGCATTTTCCCCCACTGTGAAAAATTACCTAATGGAAAAGAAATTGGACCTTAAGTGCCTCCTGGTATTAGACAGTGCTCCTGGTCATCCTTCAGACTTGGCAGAGCAACTTTCTGGGGACATGAGCTTCATTAAGGTCAAGTATTTGCCTCCTAATACCACTCCTCTCTTGCAGCCCATGGACCAGCAGGTCATTTCAAACTTCAAAAAACTCTACACAAGCTATGTTTCAAAAGTGCTTTGAAGTGACATCAGACACTCGATTGACTCTAAGAGAGTTTTGGAAAGACCACTTTAGTATCCTCAGTTGTGTAAACTTTATAGGTAAGGCTTGGGAGGGAGTGACTAAGAGGACCTTGAACTCTGCTTGGAAGAAACTGTGGCCACAATGTGTAGAAGAAAGGGATTTTGAAGGGTTTGGGGCTAACCCTGAGGAGCGTATGCCAGTTGTGGAATCCATTGTGGCATTAGGGAAGTCCTTGGGGTTGGAGGTTAGTGGGGACGATGTGGAAGAGTTGGTGGAGGAGGACAATGAAGAACTAACCACTAATGAGCTGCAAGATCATCTTCAACAGCAAGAGGCCAGACCTGAGGATACTGTTTCAGAGGAGGGGAGAGAGAAATTGAGGTAGTTGCCTACTTCAGAGATTAAGGAAATGTGTGCAAAGTGGGTTGAACTGCAAACCTTTATGGATGAAAATCACCCTGACACAGCTACTGCAAGCTGTGTTGGCAACCTATACAATGACAATGTTATGGCCCATTTTAGGAAAGTCTTAAAGGAATGGGAGGTACAGAGCTCTATGGACAGATTTGTTGTGTGACAAAAGTTCAGTGACTCTCAAGCTGGTCCTAGTGACATTAAAAGAAGGGAAGTAACCCCAGAAAAGGACTTGCTACCTTAAGTCCTAATGGAAGGAGATTTCCCTTCTAAACAATAACTTCCACACTCTCCCCTCCTCCCATCCAATCAATCTTCACCAGATCTTCAATAAAGGTAAGTGTCATGTATTCTATTTTTAGTAAAGTAGTAATTGTGCATGTCTTCTTCAGTTTGTGTGTATTAAAATTAATATTTCATGTGATAATTTTTTTTTCATACTTTGGGGTGTCAGGAACGGATTAATTTGATTTCCATTATTTCTTATGGGGAAAATTAATTTGGCTAATGATAATTTCGGCTTATAATGAGCTCTCAGGAACGGATTAATATCGTAAGGCGGGGGTCCACTGTATTATATTTTTATTCTAAATGACTTGTTACATTCACATTACTTAACAAAATTATGATGCACTCTTGAAAAAAAATTAAGATACTGTCAGTATATAAAATTTTTATTTAATATTTATAATATAAATTTTTGTTTGATCATTATTTTTTGGTAATGTATGTGTAATCAGCTTGTGTAAATTAATATTTTTTTTTTAGATTTTCCAAACAAGTTGATTTTTCTTACAAATGCTAGTTTATTAAAATCTTTACACATGGTATATACTGTATTAAAAAAAATTAATGTGAATATGGCATGAATGATTAATATTTGCATCAAAACTAACTTAGCAATCTAATCTTGCAAAAAACTATTGCTAATCCAAACTAGCATGGTAAGATTAATATCAGTTTTATTAACAATCATAAATTAAATTCTGTATTTGTATACTGTATTTGGAAGGTATCAAGGAAGTTAATCTTTTATTATCCTTTATGAAGAGGCAGGGGCAAAGTGGAATAATAAAAATTTGGTTAAGTGATTGGAAATTTGTCTAAAAGTTTCTAGACTAGTTCAGTAGAACATGTCAATGTGAGTATTTTGATGCCATATATATCAGTGTAGTTTACTCAAATAAAATACAGAAAAAATCATAATTAACACTGTAAAACAAAACCCCCCATTTCACGACCAATTTGTAACAAAGAAATTAGGTGTTTCATTATGTGCATGTGACTTTTCATTGTGTATAAAATGCACATAATGAAAAACAATAAAGAAGATAAATTCTGAAATTTGGCTCATTAAAAAGATAATTTATGAATCTACAGTGTTTACTTTTCTTGACCAGTCTATACCAAACAGATATGAGAGAACCACACATACGGGTGGAAACATTAGGACGTGTTTCCTTAAGACACCTGCTGTCTATGTTCACTTATCAGTAAAGTAGGTACCTGGGTGTTAGTTGACTGGTGTGGGTTGCATCCTTGGGACAAAATTGACTTAATTTTCCTGAAATGTGCATAACAAGGGGCTTTGTTTATAGTAGTATGTCACTGATGTCAACTATTGTCTGTATACTTTGTACGTGTACTCATAGAAATAAATTATTATTATTATTATTATTATTATTATTATTATTATTATTATTATTATTATTATCATCATCATCATATTTAAAAAAATACTAAGTCCATATGAATCAAGAGTATTGTGAATAAAATTAACATAGGTGAACATCAGTGAATTTGATATTAGGAAAAGCTTTAGCCAAAGGATTTTGTTTTTTAATTATGCTACATCAACTACTGAGACAAGACACCATGATCAAAACTCTGTACAGTGAGATAAGATAAGATAAGATTTCGTTCGGATTTTTAACCCCGGAGGGTTAGCCACCCAGGATAACCCAAGAAAGTCAGTGCGTCATCGAGGTCTGTCTAACTTATTTCCATTGGGGTCCTCAATCTTGTCCCCCAGGATGCGACCCACACCAGTCGACTAACACCCAGGTACCTATTTGCTGCTAGGTGAACAGGACAATAGTGTAAGGAAAGGTGTCGAAATGTTTTCACCCGCCAGAAATCGAACCCAGGCCCTCTACAAATCCCTAATACGTCCTCTGATAACTTACTCTCCTCTAGCCCCTCTCTCTTGCAGCAAAAACAAACTTACTTAAACTGCAGTGTGTCCAGAACAAGGCGCTGCGCTGGGTGCTTGATGTCAGATGGGAGGACTTCGCCACAAGCGAGTCTCTCCATGCCCAATTAGACATCCCTGCGCTGAATCTGCACTGGAAGACGCTGAGTGACAGACAGATAGACAAACTTGAGACACGACATGGCTACTGGACCTCTCTCCTTGACGAAGACATTCGCAGACCCACAAACCAACACAACCTTTTCTACTTGCATGATCCTGCTCCTAACCCTATTTACAAATAACCTTGGATTCGCTGACAGATACTTTCTATGACAGGTACCATTCTCTGACAAACGATCGCCTTAGCTTTTGGGTTAAGACATGGCTCAGTTCTACACTCCTCTCTAGCGCTAAACGTCGCATGTCCCTTCCTCCCCGCTCACCCCACCGGAGTCCCAACAGAAGAGGCTGAATTTCTCTTCTCAATATCTGTCCCACGATCGCCTTCGCTGCTGGGTTAAGCCCTGGCTCTATTTCTACGACTAAGAACACTCCTCTCCAGCACTATTCTTCGTCTGTCCCGTCTCCCCAGCTCATCCCATTTGGGATCTTACCTGAACTTTCGTTCGTTCGTACTTCAACTCCATATTGTTTCAGACTATGGAACAATACTCTTCTCCAGACTGAGGGGCTGACCACCTCAAAACTTCAAGGGTGATGGACTGATTACATCGTCTTCAAATATCTTCTACTTTTCTGTACTCGACTGAAGAAGCCTACTGTGTAGGCGAAACGTTTCGAAATAAAGATATCTGACTGTTGCATGTGTGTCTTACCTAACAACCTGTCGGTATTTTATACCATTTTAATGTTCACTCTGTCAGACACTGCAACACATGGGTATCTTGGTACAGACCTGAAATCAACTTTGTCAACTTCTGCTAGTGAGAATGGCTGGATTTGAGAGGGATCTGACCTTCCAACGACAACATTCTTACCTCTACTAGTGGCCTACATCTCACCTCCTGGCGTTATATAAGGCTCCATCTTGTCACTTCAACTCAACACATCACTCACACATCGACGATCTCGCCTCTCTCGAATTACCCCGTGTTGAGAGAGACTTCGCTTAGAGTAGTGCTTGCTGGACCTTCGTCTTCCTCTCCACCATCAGGATTGGTGCGTCGGAGGTTGCCTACCCAAGGGCAGGAAGCCTGTTGCTGCCTGAATTCTCTTCGCCTGTTGACTGCACGCCATACAGCCAGTCTCGCCGCCACTAAAGATATACAGTGCTCCATCAAGCTACAGTTCACCTCCTCAGTGTCCTGCACCAGGCAAGTACGTGTAAGTAGACACGTACTTGCCTAGCTGAGTACTCTCACTTTTTGGCCGATTGTCACCGCCAATTACATCTTTTCGTAATTAGACGATGCCTTCATTGCCTTCCACCTCCCACCCCCCTTCCACTCTCCCCCAACCGCTCACACCTGCCTCTGCTTCTTCTAAATCCAATTCCTTCTCGCTAAACCTCAAATTCTCTAATCCTGATGCCACTATCTGTCCGGAAAATTTATTATATCAGATCACTGGTACACCTCAACTTAGTCTTCAAAACCAACTCAGGCTTCAAACTCCTTGACAAACATTCCTATGAAGCGTACACCTCAAGCGATACCAGACAAAAACTTCACAACGCAGGCTTCACCATTATTTGGACTCCTGAGCACCGTGCCAAAAGCACAGTCATTGCTAAACACGTAGACTACTCTCTCCTGACAGCCTATGGCACAGACAAAGAAGACTTAATAAAAGATATCAGTACTAAGAACAAAGTCTCTGTTGACGATATTTACAGACCCGAAAACTCTACCATTCTCAAAATACGCTGTTCTACTCCTGCTGACGCCTCTACTCTCTTCAGTCAAGGAATCTTTGCCAAGACCATCGGCATTCCTCCAAACACACTCTTCACTCCGAACTTTCACACAATGTTTTAAATGCTACAAATTCGACCACGACAAAAACACATGCACATCTACACAAGTCTGCTCCAGATGTTCAGCAACTGGCCACTTCTGGAATACTTGCAACCTCCCCCTTAAATGTTCTAACTGCGGCGGGTCACACACTGCAGTTGCAAATTCCTGCCCTTCTAGAAAGCACATTCTCTCCTCCCTCAGAGCAAGCCAACCTCCCTCCCTCCCCAACCCCTTCCATGCACCTCCCTCCCCTTCCATACCTCCCTCCCCTACCCCCAATGCCTGGGCCTCCCCACGCACTTGGTCTACCTCTTCTACTCTACACACATCAGGCACCAACACACAGGCTACAAGCACTTCTCCTTCTACACCTACACCCACACTAGACTACAAAACTAACTGTCAACTCGCCACTGCTGCCCACTCTGCGATGGTAATCTCTCAAGCTTACCAATCAGACTACTCACATGTCCTTAACCTAATCTTGTCTGCTAACAATCTTCCCTCTTTAATTATCCCTCCTTCCTGCTTCTCTCCTAAGCCTCCTACAACCTCTCCCTCCTTCCTCTCTCCCCCCCCACTTCCTACTTCCACCAGCTCTCCTCCTCCCCTACCCCTCTTCACTACTTCTACACCTCCCACCAACACCCCTACTGCTGCTGCTATGACCACCCCTCCCCCCACTTCCCTACTCGCTTCCTCATCCCCTTCCAAAGCTTCCACTTTCTCATTCCTTACATTAGCTTCCACTTCCTCATCCCTTACCATAGCTTCCTCTTCCTCATCCCCTACCAAAGCTTCCACTTCCTCTGCATTCACCTTCGCCCACTCCTCCACCACAACCAAAACTTCATCCAGGTCCAACTCCACCTCCTCCAGACAAAATCCACTCAAACCTAAACCTACCCCAACTTCTGACAGACAGACCAAAGAACATAAAAACAGATCCGTCTCTTCCTCCTCCTCCTCCAGGAAACGGGTCCGTAGCACCTACAAACACACATCCACTGATGGCACCACTATCACGGGCTTTAATCCAAACTCCTCTCCCGACAATAACTTTGCTATGACGAAACCATTAAATCATGTTTAAGGTGATTCAGTTCAACGTACATTCTTTATAATTAGACACCTACTGGCCGAGCTCCTTGAAGCAGAGAGGCCAGATATTGTTTTGTTAAACAGTACCTGCCTCAAAGCCCCTCAACGTATCCACCATTATGGTTATACTGCACTACAGTCTCCCTATGATCCCCACGATGGGGTTGCCATCCTTGTCAAATCCAACATAAAACACGAATTTCTCCCAATCCCTTTTATACAACAACACTGTCTTGCGGTCAGAATACACACCCACCTTTGCCTCTTTATCTTTTTCACCACCTATGCTCGCCCAAACACTACTCTCAACGTACACGACCTTTCCTTAGTCTTCAACTACACCAACATACCTACTAGCTGATATGAATGCCAAACACACCTCCTTTCATCACACCAGTAACAACCAACTTGGTCACCAATTACTCAACTTCATAAACCACAAACACCTAGTTCACCTCGGCCCAGACTTCAACACTTCTACAATCACACTGGCCAAGGCAAACCCGACATCATTCTGGCAAACCGAGCCAGCTCTCTCTTTCAACACTACATATCACCTGGCCCTATTACAGGCTCTGATCACATTCCTGTCATCTTGTACATCTCCTCCAACCCTATCCTCATCCCGACCACACCTTCTCCTATAAGAATGCTGACTGGGATGCCTTCTAACAACACATAGATAATACTAACCTCACCTATGACTACAACAACAAACCCATCTCTGACATTGACACTCAACTTGCTCTCGTCCAAGACACCATTACACAAGCAGCCAACACCGCAATACCAAAGAAAACCCACACCACTAGTTATTCCTTCAAACCCTCAATCAGAGCAAGAAGACTAATTATCTGTTACCACAACCGCTTTCTCTACAACACACATAGATTTAATCAAGTCCGATTAGATCTCACTTCAGAAACAACATTCTACACAGTATAGACCAAGACCACAACAATCACTGGTCACAGCTCATACTACAAGCGGACAAACAGCGTATGAAAAACACCAAAGCCTTCTGGAACTTTTATCAGAAAAAATCAGAGGCACCAATCCCACCAACAAATTCAAACACATCACCCACAACAACACACACATCTCAGACCCGCAGGCTGCTACTAACATCTTCAAACACGTCTGGGAGAACATCTTCCACCCTCACCCACCCCACCCTAACGCTATTCAACACATTCAGAACATAGAACACTGGAACACAACACACACACAGGAAACAACACCAGACAGCCACATCCATCTGGACTCTCTTACCTCCTCCCAAGAGCTTGACACTCCTTTCACCAACACAGACGTTAAAACTCCCCTCAGACACCTTCCTCCCAAGGCCCCTGGTGCCTCTGGCCTAAACCATATTATCCTGAAACACCTTCCTGACTCTATCATTACTGCCTACACAAACCTCCTCAATGCCTCCCTTGCCTCTGGATGCTTCCCTTCCCTCTTCAAAGCTGCTACTGCTATCCTCCTTCCTAAACCAAATAAAGACCACTCTAACCCTAGAAACTATCGCCCTATCAGCCTCCTCGAAACTTTAGGAAAACTCTTTGAAAAACTCATCAATCAACGCCTTCGCAGATACCTGGAACACAATTCTCTACTTTCTGATGGCCAGTTTGGCTTCAAAACACACAGATCCACACAGGATGCCATTAACATCATTCTCAACTACATCCACAACAACACAAAACAAAGAAACAGGACAGCCCTGGTTGTAAAAGACGTTGAAAAAGCCTTTGACATTGTCTGGCACGAAGGGCTTAGATACAAACTCTGCACTAATTTCAACCTGCCTCTCAATACTCGTAAACTCCTCTGCAACTTCCTAGACGGCCGTACCATGAGAATCAAATTCCAAGGCTGTTACTCTGACTACTTCACACTAAATGCCGGAGTACCCCAGGGATCTGTCCTCTCCCCCACCCTCTACATTTTATACACTAACGACATTCCAACACCTGTATACCACAACTCCATCACACTAGCCTATGCAGACGACATTACACAACTTATCACTCATGCCAATATAGATACACTCGCACACAAAACACAAAATGAAGTCGACAGGCTAGCCATTTGGGAACAAAAATGGAGGATCAAAAACCAATGCAGCTAAATCCAGCATTACGTATTTTAACTACAGGAAACGTGATCCTCCATTACCTGTCGAGCTCGGAACAGCTGACACCCGCACTTAGATCCCCATCACACAATCTGTCACTGTCCTTGGCGTTAATCTTGACTACCTTCTTCGTTTACACTGACACATTCACTCAAGGCATGCAATAGCTAGTAAGGCCCTTGAGGGCCTCTACAAGCTGAAACATGCCTCTCAGCGCACCAAACTACACCTCTACAAATCCCTAATACATCCTCTGATAACTTACTCTCCTCTAGCCCTCTCTCTTGCAGCAAAAACAAACTTTCTTAAACTGCAGCGTGTCCAGAACAAGGCGCTGCGCTGGGTGCTTGATGTCAGATGGGAGGACTTCGCCACAAGCGAATCTCTCCATGCCCAATTAGACATCCCTGAGCTGAATCTGTACTGGAAGACGCTCAGTGACAGACAGACAAACTTGAGACACGACATGACTACTGGACCTCTCTCCTTGACGAAGACATTTGTAGACCCACAAACCAACACAACTTTTTCTTCTCCTTGCATGATCCTGCTCCTAACCCTATTTACAAATAACCTTGGATTCGCTGACAGGTACCGTCTATGACAGATACCATTCTCTGACCCACGTTCGCCTTAGCTTTTGGGTTAAGACAAGGCACAGTTCTACACTCCTCTCTAGCGCTAAACGTCGCATGTCCCTTCCTCCCCGCTCATCCCACCGGAGTCCCAACAGAAGAGGCTGAATTTCTCTTCTCAATATCTGTCCCACGATCGCCTTCGCTGCTGGGTTAAGCCCTGGCTCTATTTCTACGACTAAGAACACTCCTCTCCAGCACTATTCTTCGTCTGTCCCGTCTTCCCCGCTCATCCCATTTGGGATCTTACCTGAACTTTCGTTCGTTCGTACTTCAACTCCATATTGTTTCAGACTATGGAACAATACTCTTCTCCAGACTGAGGGGCTAACCACCTCAAAACTTCAAGGGTGATGGACTGATTACATCGTCTTCAAATATCTTCTGCTTCTATCAACTTTTCTGTACTCGACTGAAGAAGCCTACTGTGTAGGCGAAACGTTTCGAAATAAAGATACCTAACTCTTTCATATGTGTCTTACCTAACAACCTGTCGGTATTTTATACCATTTTAATGTTCAACTTTTGTTCTATAGACCTGGAAAAAGCTTTTTGGGTTAGTTTTCGAATCCTTAGCAACTTCAATTTCATAGTCACTTTTAGCTTTTCTTATCCCCTTTTTAACGTCCCTCTTAATGTCAATATACTGATTCATAAGATGACCCTTACCTCTTTTGATACGCCTGTAAATTCCCTTCTTATGCCCTAGTAGATATTTCAGCCTATTATTCATCCATTTTGGGTAATTTCTATTTGATCTAATTTCTTTATACGGGATAAACGTTCTTTGAGCAGCATGTAT
The DNA here is from genome assembly GCF_038502225.1 of Cherax quadricarinatus. Classification (NCBI taxonomy): domain Eukaryota; kingdom Metazoa; phylum Arthropoda; class Malacostraca; order Decapoda; family Parastacidae; genus Cherax; species Cherax quadricarinatus. The sequence continues at coordinate 34,846,019 of NC_091293.1, read as the reverse complement.
AGTGTTCAGAAAACTGCCATGTTGATAGCTCTCTTCGTTACCCCAGTCAACAGATGATAAGTGTTCTCAAGCCCATCGTAATCTGCTAAGCAAAAATCTGGGACTGTTACTGAGTTATCCCTACTATCATACTTCCATTCAATGCTAAATGTAATTGATTTGTGGTCGCTAGCACTCAGTTCCTCTGAAACTTCTAAATTATTAACAAAGGATTCATTGTTTGCCAGAACTAAGTCAAGCAGGTTATTTCCCCTTGTAGGCTCCGTCACAAATTGCTTCAAATAACAATCCTGAACTACTTCTAAGAAGTATGATTTTAAATTCCCAGTCAAGAAATTCCAATCAATATGACTAAAATTAAAGTCTCCTAGAATTACTACATTATCGTGCCTTGTGGCCTTAACAATTTCCTCCCATAGTAGTCTCCCTTGGTCCCTTTCTAAGTTTGGGGGACGGTATATCACACCTAAAATCAATTTTTCATGCCCCTCTGAAAATTCTATCCAAACAGACTCTGTATGTGTTACTTCAGACTTAATACCAGTTTTTATGCAACAGTTCAAGCGATCTCGGACATACAATGCCACCCCACCCCCCTTCCCGATACTTCTATCTACTTGGAACAATTTAAACCCTGAATGTGACATTCCGCAGGCATATCCCGACTTTTTTAATTAAACCACGTCTCAGTTACCTGCACTAGCAACTAATCTCAACTCGTCCATCTTATTCCTAGCACTACGGCAATTAGCATAATAAACATTGAAAGACTCTCCTTTCTCTTTACCCTTCCTGCTCATTTCTGTTTTTTTTACTATACCTATTACTGTCCTTATCACCTAGTGTCACTGGCTTTTCAATATCTACCTCGTTGTGCTTATTACTAGTTCCCCTAGAACTCATAATATTACTACACTGGGACTTCACTGTTTTCCTGTCAAAACCCATACCACTAACTATTCCTAGTTTAAAGTCCTAACAGCTCCCTCCACTGCAGTTGCCAGTGCCCCCACCCCAGACCTAGATAAGTGAACCCCATCCCTGACATACATGTCATTTCTGCCATAGAAGAGGTCCCAGTTGTCAACGAATGTTACTGCATTTTCCTTAGTGTTTGTCCAGCCAGCAATTGACACCAATTGCCCTGGACAACCATTCATTTCCAACTCCTCTCCTTGGCAAAATACCACATATGACAGGGGCAAAATACCACATATGACTAACTAAATATTCTACCCAAGAAATAAGGGTTATTATTTGTCCAATGTATTATTAAATTCTTCCCAAATTTTATTAATTATAAATGAATCTAATTTATATAAACCATAGGAAATATTCATATTATTTTCAAAACTGTTTTTTATGAAACAAGATTCAATTATTTTAAATGATTTATCAATTACATTTCTCGGGTATTTCAGATCACTGGCTATTTCATAAATTTTGGATATTTCTTCATCTATGAACTCTGGACTACAAATACGTAAAGCTCTCAATGTTTTTGAGAGCTGTTTTATCGTGAATGTTTTTGAGAGCTTTACGTATTTGTAGTCCAGAGTTCATAGATGAAGAAATATCCAAAATTTATGAAATAGCCAGTGATCTGAAATACCCGAGAAATGTAATTGATAAATCATTTAAAATTACTAGAAATACTTTTTACAACCCAAAAAGGGACAACCAACCTTATTCAACCAAAAATATGTTGGTTCTCCCTTACCATGAAAACTTGGTTGATATGCCTTCTCTTCTTAAGGCTTTCAATATTAAAGTTGTATTTAAAAATGTTGATACAGTAAAAAAACTTTTGATAAAGAATTCCTCCCAAAATGCTGACGGATGTGTCTATAAGATTACTTGTAAAATTTGCGATAAAGTTTATTACGGTCAAACTGGTAAAAGTCTCGAACTTAGATTAAAACAACATAAATGTAGCATTAGAACTGGACAAGATTCCAATGCTCTATTTATTGATGTGAGAGATTTTAACCATCCAATTGATTTTCAAAGAGTTGAGAAAGTTGTTTCAAGCAAGTCCATGGTTGAGAGAAATATAATTGAATCTTGTTTCATAAAAAGCAGTTTTGAAAATAATATGAATATTTCCTATGCTTTATATAATTAGATTCATTTATAGTAAATAAAATTTGGGAAGAATTTAATAATACATTGGACAAATAATAAACCTTATTTCTTGGGTAGAATATTTAGTTAGTGGGATGTCGTGAGGACCTGTCTAGTTGGACCAGCGGACCTACTGCAGTGTTCCTCTTTTCTTATGAGTCCGGTATTGTCGTGCGTCAGGTGTTTCTTTGTTGTGGGAGTTGACTGTGAGGTGTGATCTTAGCCCTTTAATTGCCTTCCTTTGATGTATTACTTTCATAGTTCCTTGACAATGTGAGTAGTCACTAAAGCGCTTGGAATTTCACTAGTTCACAGCGATTGTTTTGACACCCTCAGTGACTCAGCAGGAATAGAAGACCCTAGCTATGCCAGTGCCATCACCGAATGGGAGACTCTTGCTGCTCCAGCCCCAAACCCTAGTGCAGCACTGGCTCACAAACAGTCAAGCTGGGATGGCCCAATTGCTGAAAAGGTGCTTGCCAACATGCTTAGGGCTGTAACATCAGATAGGGAGACTGCCCGTCTCCAGGCTGTGAGTGCACCTCACTCCGGGGACTTCCTCCAAACAGTTCCCATATCGGCACTGGGAACGCGACTCGACCCTAAGACCCTCCGTATTGCAGTGGCTCTGCGCCTTGCTGCCCCAATTCACACAGAATATACCTGTATTTGCGGCGAAGTGCAAGCAGACCAGTACGGTTTACATGGTCCAAAACCAAGGGCTGGCATGCAAGACACAATGAGGTCAACGACATCATTAAGAGAACCCTTGCTACAGCTGGATGCCCTGCCGAGAGGGAACCACGATCACTTGCAGCAAACAATACCCACAACCCAGCAAACCGCCCCGACGGGATCACCATCTATCCTTGGAAGAATGGCAAGCTCTTAGCATGGGACTATACCTGTGTGTCCACACTGGCTGACACCTGTATCCATCACAGTGCGGGGCGACAGGGAGGAGCTGCTGACCACAGGGAGGAGTACAAGATCAGCAAGTACAGGGACATTAGCCAACAGTATCAATTTGTCCCAGTGGGATCAGAGACCTTGGGATCATGGGGAAAAAATGCCACACGTTTCCTTAAAGAATTGGGTTCCAGACTCATCGACACCACCAGGGACCCAAGGGCAGCCACTTTCATGTTCCAGCGCCTCAGCGTCGCCATCCAGAGGGGAAATGCTTGCTGCATACTTGGCTCACGTCCAGCCTCGGAGGAGCTGGAGGAAATTCATGATCTTTGATACATTGTGCCATTGTATTCATGTTTATGTTTTTTTCTGTAAATGTATTTTGTTTATTAATAAATGTTCATATAGAATAAAAAATATATAGGGGGTGGTAGGAGAAGAAAATATTCAAACAGCTCCGAGGAGAACCTTGAGTTATCCCTGAGGTACGTTTATTGTCTTCTCTAAGGATGAGGGTCCGTCCCCATTCCAGCTATAGAGGTGGTACTTCCCTATATATATATATATATATATATATATATATATATATATATATATATATATATATATATATATATATATATATATATACACATATATATATATAAAATGTCATGCCGAATAGGCAGAACTTGCGATCTTGGCTTAAATAGCAACGCTCATCTTGCCATATAGGACAAGCAAAAATTTGTGTATGCAATAATTTCACCAAAATCATTCTGAACCTAACGAAAAAAAATATTTTTCACTGTTTGTTTAGTATTAAATTATTGTAAACAAATCTAAAATATATTTATTTGGGTTAGGCTAAAATAAATTGTTCTTGTTATAATAAGGTTAGGTAAGTTTTCTAAGATTCTTTTGGTGCAAAATTAAAAAAAATTACATTAACATTAATGAAAAAAATATATCTTTAAACGTTCCACAAGGCACAGTACTCGCTCCCATCTTGTTCCTTATCCTCATATCCGACATAGACAAGGATGTCAGCCACAGCACCGTGTCTTCCTTTGCAGATGACACCCGAATCTGCATGACAGTGTCTTCCATTGCAGACACTGCAAGGCTCCAGGCGGACATAAACCAAATCTTTCAGTGGGCTGCAGAAAACAATATGAAGTTCAACGATGAGAAATTTCAATTACTCAGATATGGTAAACATGAGGAAATTAAATCTTCATCAGAGTACAAAACAAATTCTGGCCACAAAATAGAGCGAAACACCAACGTCAAAGACCTTGGAGTGATCATGTCGGAGGATCTCACCTTCAAGGACCATAACATTGTATCAATCGCATCTGCTAGAAAAACGACAGGATGGATAATGAGAACCTTCAAAACTAGGGAGGCCAAGCCCATGATGACACTCTTCAGGTCACTTGTTCTATCTAGGCTGGAATATTGCTGCACACTAACAGCACCTTTCAAGGGAGGTGAAATTGCCGACCTAGAAAATGTACAGAGAACTTTCACGGCGCACATAACGGAGATAAAACACCTCAATTACTGGGAGCGCTTGAGGTTCCTAAACCTGTATTCCCTGGAACGCAGGAGGGAGAGATACATGATTATATACACCTGGAAAATCCTAGAGGGACTAGTACCGAACTTGCACACGAAAATCACTCACTACGAAAGCAAACGACTTGGCAGACGATGCACCATCCCCCCAATGAAAAGCAGGGGTGTCACTAGCACGTTAAGAGACCATACAATAAGTGTCAGGGGCTCAAGACTGTTCAACTGCCTCCCAGCACACATAAGGGGGATTACCAACAGACCCCTGGCAGTCTTCAAGCTGGCACTGGACAAGCACTTAAAGTCAGTTCCTGATCAGCCGGGCTGTGGCTCGTACGTTGGTTTGCGTGCAGCCAGCAGCAACAGCCTGGTTGATCAGGCTCTGACCCACCAGGAGGCCTGGTCACAGACCGGGCCGCCGGGGCGGGGGCGTTGACCCCCGGAACTCTCTCCAGGTAAACTCCAGGTAAACTCCAGGTATAAGAACATTTTAGAAAGGACTTAATTTTAAATGAGCTCTTGCTAATTGACCAGTTTTACATATTCGGCACGAGACACTCATATATATATATATATATATATATATATATATATATATATATATATAAACAGAACAGAACAGAACAGAGGACTCATAGGTAAGAACCCCTAGGGGGGAGGGGAAAGTGGGGACAGGGCGATGAATAAATAGACGGTGAGAGGAATTGAGACGAAGAGAGAAGAGTCGGGACTAGACCCAACTGCTAAGCCTTGGAAGCAGACGGGAACAGCAACACATAACTAGAAGGCGAGGTCAAGGGAGGCTGCTTCTTGATTGTCGAGGTAATGCTGAAGTGAAAGTCAGGAGTTACTTCACGTCTTCAGGGGTGGAGGCATTTTTAATGTTGTGCAGTTGGTGGTTGGAGACGATGAGTAGTCTTCTGAGCATGGTTTGAAGGGCTGGGTCGGCTTGTATCAGGTCCAAAGTCTCGATGAGTGATGAGGAGCAGTGGGTTCCTTTACGATTAGTAAACTTGACTCTCCTGTCAGTTATGTTCTCGCACAAGGTGTCGACATTCATGGTGGACTCTGTCGGGAGTTGTACAAAAGTTAGTCTTTCCAGTGGAGGTAGCAATCAGGGTGGCGTCTAGTGATGGCTGGTGATGGTTGTAGGATAGGAGCAGACAGTGTTAGTGTCTCAGCTGCAGAGTGGAGAGGAGACTGTGGTGGAATCGCGGCTTCTGATTGGTCCATTGGTGTAGTGGTGGGTAGAGGCACAGGTGAATCTTGATTGAAGGATGCAGAAGAGAAGGCGTCTTCTTCAAGTATCAATTCCTGCAAGTCATCTGGCGCTCCGAAACTGACGATCTTCGGGATAATCTTCAAATTATCAGCTGAGGGTGGACTGTCAGGGAAGGTGAATGATGGCATGATGTTGAGTGCAAGAAGTTCATTAATAGTCTTTGTTGAAGGAGCCAGGTTTCGCAGCATTTTGCATGTGAGCAAACATCATGCAGTAGTAGACTTTTATTGAGATATCGTCGGGTAGAGGAGAGGTAGTGAGAGGTGTCGGTTGCAATTGTTGAGTGGCTTGTAAAATCTTTGAGGTTGTTCACTGAATCTTTGCAATTGCAGCGTAAGTAGGGGAGTTTCCAGATGACTTCTTAATATCTTCTTTTAGCATCATGGAAAGGACATCCTTTCGAACTGGACATTTAGCTGCAAGAGTATGGTGGTCACTCGTGCAGTTGAAGCAGGTGGTAGTAGCAGTAGAAGTGCAGGAACGAGAGTCGTGACCTTCAGATCCACAGGTTGAACATATCTTCTTGTTCTTCACATGGCAGTCAGCAACTGATTGATTGCATGAGTAGCATGTCCAACAAGGTGTTGTGTGTCTAAAGCGTTCTGATTCAATTTGTCGAGGATTGATAATGTAGTAAGAGATGGCCAGGCCATCAGACAGTGCACTGGTCACCATGATAACGTCAAGAAACGTGATCATAAGCATCGAGTAAGCTTTGGGGATCTTCACAACAGAGTCAGTCTTGGCCCAAGTGTTGAGGTCTTCAAGTGATGACTTAATTTCCTCGATAGACATATTCGTGGAGGTAGGTGGAGATGGTAAAGCCACGGTCTTCTGATGTCTTTATTGTTGTAGGTGTGAGTACTTTGTCAGCTTCTGCATCATCAAGAAGGGTGACGATGAAAGTTTCTCTCAGAGAAGTGATTTTCGAGAACTTGGCCTGAAGACAAGTGTTGAGTGAGGATGCTAGCTCAAGCTTCGTGTTATCGTTGATGACAGCAGTCTTGGGTAATCTGCACACGATGTGACATCGTGGAGATGGTAGAGGTTCCCCTCCCCAACGGGGATCGTATATATATATATATGTCGTGCCGAATATGTAAAACTGGTCAATTAGCAAAAACTCATTTAAAATTAAGTCCTTTCTGAAATTTTCTTTTATACGTTTAAAGATATATGTTTTTCATTAATGTTAATGTAAAAAATTTTAATTTTGCACCAAAAGAATCTTAGAAAACTTACCTAACCTTATTATAACAAGCGCAATTTATTTTAGCCTAACCCAACTAAATATATTTTAGATTTGTTTACAATAAGTTAAGACTACACAAACACAGTGACATATATTTTTTTCGTTAGGTTCAGAATGATTTTGGCGAAATTATTGCATACACAAATTTTCACTTGTCCTATATGGCAAGATGAGCGTTGCTATTTAAGACAAGATCGCAAGTTCTGCCTATTCGGCACGACATTATATATATATATATATATATATATATATATATATATATATATATATATATATATATATATAGATGATGGTAGGATTGCTGGTTTCTTTTTCTGTCTCATAAACACGCTAAGATAACAGGGATATCTTGCTACTCCTACTTACACTTTGGTCACACTTCACAGACACGCACATGCATATATATATATACATACATCTAGGTTTTTCTCCTTTTTCTAAATAGCTCTTGTTCTTTTTTATTTCTTCTATTGTCCATGGGGAAGTGGAAAAGAATCTTTCCTCCGTAAGCCATGCGTGTCGTATGAGGCGACTAAAATGCCGGGAGCAATGGGCTAGTAACCCCTTCTCCTGTATACAATTACTAAAAAAGAGAAGAAGAAAAACTTTATAAAACTGGGTTGCTTAAATGTGCGTGGATGTAGTGCGGATGACAAGAAACAGATGATTGCTGATGTTATGAATGAAAAGAAGTTGGATGTCCTGGCCCTAAGCGAAACAAAGCTGAAGGGGGTAGGAGAGTTTCAGTGGGGGGAAATAAATGGGATTAAATCTGGAGTATCTGAGAGAGTTAGAGCAAAGGAAGGGGTAGCAGTAATGTTAAATGATCAGTTATGGAAGGAGAAAAGAGAATATGAATGTGTAAATTCAAGAATTATGTGGATTAAAGTAAAGGTTGGATGCGAAAAGTGGGTCATAATAAGCGTGTATGCACCTGGAGAAGAGAGGAATGCAGAGGAGAGAGAGAGATTTTGGGAGATGTTAAGTGAATGTATAGGAGCCTTTGAACCAAGTGAGAGAGTAATTGTGGTAGGGGACTTGAATGCTAAAGTAGGAGAAACTTTTAGAGAGGGTGTGGTAGGTAAGTTTGGGGTGCCAGGTGTAAATGATAATGGGAGCCCTTTGATTGAACTTTGTATAGAAAGGGGTTTAGTTATAGGTAATACATATTTTAAGAAAAAGAGGATAAATAAGTATACACGATATGATGTAGGGCGAAATGACAGTAGTTTGTTGGATTATGTATTGGTAGATAAAAGACTGTTGAGTAGACTTCAGGATGTACATGTTTATAGAGGGGCAAAAGGTAGATGGGATACAAGGAGAATAGAAGCATCAGGGAAGAGAGAGGTGAAGGTTTATAAACTAAAAGAGGAGGCAGTTAGGGTAAGATATAAACAGCTTAAACATTGTCTCTACGTCTACAGCAGGACTCGAACTTGCAAACTGTATCAGAGTAACCAGTACTTTACCACGGAGCTAGACCCCGGAAAGTATGGGCATCTGGCGGGAGCCAGACGATGTTTCCCCATACACCGGGGCACTAAGCTCGTTTTGAAAATTATTTCATCAAATCCTGCCACATGCAGTAGAGAACAAAACAGATTAGAAATGCTTAACAATTCGCAAACAGGCGAAATTATTTACAAACCTTATCTCTACGTCCACAGCAGGACTTGAACCTGCAAATTCTGTATCAGAGTAACCAGTACTTTACTTCAGAGCTGGGATGGACGTGAGTTAGAAGTGTGATAGGTGAAGCTGGATTGTGGAGGGAGGAGTGAAAGATGGTGTGAAATAAGGAGATAAGTGAAGGGGGTGTGTGAAGAAAGGGATAAATGAGGAGTGAAAAGGGTTTGTGAAGGAAGATATCAGGAAATTTACTAGTAATCAGTGGTAATTGTTAGAGTAGCTACTAGGCCATTGCTAGGAAACTGGAAGAAAATAAAAAAAAATAAGAAAAATTATTGTTGTGTATAATGAAAACAGTGAAAAGTGAAAATGGCCGGCTGCCATAATTATGTAAGTCTTTATCCTTCAGTTCTGTGAAGAAGGAAATCAGTCATGGGTACTGGAAAAGGCGAATGGGGGTCATACCCTGGACAGTGAAAACACAACAGTTGCCATCCTACTAGACACGTAAAATGCCACAATCGCAGCAAGGTATGGCAACACCGCATACCCAAACACAAACAGTGGTGCACAGCTTTTGTAGTGGTACAGTTAAGTGGCGATATCCAAACTAATCCAGGACCTCAAGCTCTTGTGCAGGGACAAAACAGGCAGATAAGTGACGGTGATCATGTTGGTCTAGTAGCTTGGAATGATAACCTTAACTCTATATAATGCATACATAAGTCAATGTGAGTCAATACAGCCATTCTTATTATCTCAAACACAGCCAGAAATATGTATACACTGTACTAAGGTCCTATAAAGAACAGTAAATGCACATTATGTAAAACGTGTAAGGGGTGGGTGCATAATGGATGTGTGTTCCATTGTGGTAAAGTGCCAGAATTCATTTAGTTTGTAACAAATGCACTTTGGCACAGTTACCTTAGAGCAGTGACGAATTTGATTTACCTAATTTTAATACAAATGACCCATTGCCATATACTGATGATTATAATTGTTTTGTGAAAACATGCCTTCACTTTAATCACGTCAACGCAAGATCACTTTTTCCAAAATTGGCAGAGATTAGGATTCTAGCTAACAGAACTAGGGTGGCAGTTATATCCATCTCTGAATCCTGGTTGGATGATACGGTGACTGGCAACGAGGTCAAAATAGAAAGTTATAATATAAAACGCTTAGATAGGAACAGAAAAGGTGGTGGGATATGTGCCTACATAAGAAATGACTTAGCTTACCCATGACCTGATTTAAATGACAAAAAACTTGAGATTCTATGGTTTGAAGTGCTGCCTCCCAAGACAAAACCCATCTTAGTAGGAAATAGTTACCACCCTCCCACCCATGATCAGTTCTTAGAAGACTTTTCCAGAGTCTTGCCGGGACTTGAGAACAGTTGCGAGACAGTAATATTATGAGACTTCAATATCTGTTTTCAGCAACAAAATAGCGGGCTATGCAAAAAGTATAAGCAAATTCTAGGTTTAAATAGTTACACTCAACTAATTAATAAAACAACCCGGATCACACAGGTCTCAGCCACCCTAATTGACCACATACTTTGTAACCGTTCTGAGAACATTGGTCAGTCAGGCGTCATTAGCGTCTAAGTGATCATTTCATCATTTGCTGCACCAAGAAAATCACTAGGGAAAGGATAGGCCTACACTGGACAATAAAAATGAAACACTGGTAAATAGGCTACACTGGTAAATAGGCTACACATTAGTGCTTGGACAGTGATAACAAGTTGCACGGACGTAAATGACGCCTGGGAAAAATTCAAAACTATGTTCACTGCCATCTTTGATAATATTGCACCAGTTAAAGAGGTTAGGATTAAACGGAGAACCGAACCCTGGATGACTACTGAGATATTAGATAATGTGAAATTCAGAGATCAGTTGCTAAAAAGATAATTTAGGGCAGATAGACAGGATATTGCAGCGCTAAATGAATTCCAAAGGATGAGGAACAGAGGCAGGCACTACTGCTCAAATATTTAATAGTACAAGAATAACCCCAGAAAGCTCTGGCAGCAATTACAATAGTTGGAGTATAGATATGAACATAGTGCTAAATATCGATAACGAGGTATGCCACGAAACAACTAAAGTGGCAAATTGTTTTAATTCCTACTACACATCTGTCGAATCAACACTAGTAAGTAAACTACCAGCTGCATCAAATACCTTTAACACAGACTCTGATAAGTTTAAAACATACTATACCAATAAAGGGATAACCCCAAACAGTTGTCAACTAGCAAGTGCATATCATGACTTCGTTCAAAACGAATTAAGCAGGTTAAACCCAATGAAGAGCACATGCCCTGATAACATCCCGTCAAAGTTCCTAAAAGATGGTGCTTCTGAATAGTAAATCCCTATTGCTCACATAATAAATTAGTCCATCACCACTAATACTGTTAGTATATTCAGTGTAATATCCAAAATTCTTGAGAGGGCGGTGTGCTGTCAAGTAGTTAAGTACCTTAATGACGACAACATTCTCCATAGTTATCAATCAAGTTTTAGAAGATCTAACTCAACCGACACCTCCCTAATTAATCTGATGGATTACATGAGAACTGAAAAGTCGATACGGAACCTCATGGGAATGGTAACCTTAGCCTTGCAAAAGGCCTTCGATACTGTCAATCACAATATATTATGTAAGAAACTTCAAGCTATCGGCATAGGATCTGTAGACTGGTTTAAGTCCTACCTTAGCAACAGGAAACAAATTGTCAAACTCAACAAAACAGGATCAGAGCCCCTGCCGATAGCATGTAAATCCCCAAGGTAGTATTCTGGGTCTCTTATTATTCCTTTGTTATGTTAATGACATGTCCATCAGTGTTAAGTGCAAACTCCTACTGCATGCAGATGACAGTGCTCTGTTAGTGCCAGGTAAAGACCTACATGATATAGCTAATGTATTAACACAGAAACTGGAGTCATGCAGTAAATGGTTGGTAGACAACAAACTATCGTTACACCTTCGGAAAACTGAAGCCATACTCTTTGGCACGAAACATAAACTGAGAAGGGTAAATAATTTTAATGTCCTGGGAGCCCATCATTTAATTTTCCTCAGTACGTTATCTGGGAATCCCCTTTGACCCATGCATGTTAGGAGAATTAATAGTGAAATGTGTAGTAAAGAAAGCGAATGCCAGACTGAAGTTCCTCTACAGACAAGCACAGTGGCTACCTAGGGAGGCTCGTAGGACCTTATGTCTAGCCCTTATACAATGTTATATGAACTGTGCTTGCTCTTCATGGTACTCTGCCTTGACCAAAAAACTGAAAGATAGACTGCAAATCACCCAGAACAAAAATAAGGTTCATCCTGGACCTGGGTCCAAGAGAACATGTAGGCCAGGATGAATTACAACAATGGGATATGCTGAATGTTGAAGACAAAGCAAAACAATTGAAGTTAAATCAAGTTCATAAAATTGCTGACAAACAGTGTCCAGAATATCTTGCTGCCAATTTTGTCAAGGCTGGGAACCGAATCAATCGTAGTACCTGGGGAAGAGAGCACAACTTTGTAGTACCCACAGTCAGTGGCCAGGCTTCAAACACCTTTTATTGTACAGCAATAAAGGAATGGAACAGACTGCCTGTACATGTCAAAGCCAGTCTAGCATGAACCAGTTCTAGAAGAGTGCCATAAGGTGACTAATGAATGTAGCGACACAAAGGGAGGAGAATGATTTTTATTTTTTTAGCTAACACACATGTACTCTTTCCTTATTCCTAGTATATCTCATTGATAGTGTAGTAATAAGATATTATCTCCTGAAGTTCCTTCCACCTGCAGCAGGTGGAAGGAATCGTGGACGTGTTTGGTGAGGCGACAGGGATGAGAATTAATGCTACGAAGACTAAGTTCACGGCAGTGGGAAATTGGGACCAAATGAATTGGGACATGAGGGGTAGGTGGAGCGAGGTGGATCAGCTTAAGATATGTGGGATTGTGTATGTTTGTGATCCATTGGTGGCACGTGAGGTGAACTTGGTGAGGGCCGTGGACAGTGTGTTAAAAAGATTAGGTGGATTGAGGTCTGCAAATCTAACGTTGCACCAAAGAGTCATTGCGACAAACGTACTATTATATAGTAAATTATGGCATGTGGTGGTCATCTATCCGTTAATGCGCCGAGAGGTCACGAAATTGTTGCGCACGGTTTATCGGTTCATTTGGGGATCTGGCTGTGAGTGGTTAAGCAGAGGGGTAATTACTTTGCCGATTGGCCAAGGAGGGCTGGGGCTCATACCGCTGGAACGAAGGATTATGAGTATTTACGTGAAACGGAGTCTTCTGCGGGAGCGTGGGAATAAGGGGGGGGGGATCGAGAAAGTGCATGCGGACATAAAACGTTGGTGGACGGGGAAGGATTTGCGAGTAGGGGAGGCGATGTTGAGATTTCTGATGGTGGCGAGGGATCCAGATCGAGTCAAGCTGCGCATAATCGAGAGAGTGGGGGGGGAGGGTTGGAGTTGGCTCCTGTGGAAGGAGCATACCCGATGTATGCCTGGCGCGACATATGGGAACGTCTCCGGAAGTTACGCATTAGTCCGGGTATACGAGAGGTGATGTATCGTTTTTTACACGGGATTCTGCCGTCTGGGATCGTCTTATTTAATCGAAAACTCAGGGAAGGCGGGGAGTGTCGAGCGTGTGGTGAAGTAGAAACCATTTTTCATGTTGTATATTTTTGTGAATGCATAGGCAGGGTCAGGGAATGGTTTGGAAGGGTAATTCGATTTATGGGAGGGGGTGGGTTGCAGGTATTGCGAGTGTTAAGTTTAGATATTGATGGGGTGGGAGCGCAGGTTAAAAACACAGTGGCATATCTGGTAACTGATTTTGTGTTCACATCATGGGCAATGAGAGATGTTGGAGCGGGTGAAAGGATAAAGGTGCTGGCAGCGACAATTTACAGATCTAAGTGCCGCAATCGGGAAGTATATGGTAGGAGATGGAACACTGAATTTACAGAGGGTTATAGGAATTTTCGGCTGTGTGATTTATGGGCTTTGTAGGTCAATGGGAAGCAACGGGCTAGCCTCCCGTTCTGAGGCGTGTGGGTGTGAGTGGGCAAGAATGTAGGTGAGGTACGTATAATATTGAGTAATATAATGAAGAGTGCTTGAGGGGAAAGCGAATTACGCTGTTTGTATGACACAATTGTTTGATTTAGGTTGTTTTTCCTTGGCTATGATGGGGCAGTGATGGAAACGTATTTTTACATAAATATGTAGGTGCGTGAGTGTGTATATATATATATGTGTGCATATGTACAGAAATATACATAGATGTATTTATAAATGTATACACGTGTGTGTGAGTGCATATTTGAACAGGAGAATATGGTGGGTGACAGAGTGTGGCATTTTAGTCATAAGATGATTACCAAATATACATTAAGGTGAGGAATATCATTTGTTTATAAGTATCCATTGTGAAATTGAACAACATATAAGCTGATCTACAGGATTGTTTTTGGTTTTAGCGCTGTATAGCCCGTGTGGCTTAGCGCTTCTTTTTGATTATCATAATAATATTTTGGATTTAGAGTATAATTATTACAAATGTCTGTAACGTGACTGTTGGCATAATATATATTGTAAGTGTAATGCCTGTTGAGGTGTATGTGTTTTAGCTGTATTTAGTAGTTAACATTATTGTGTCATGTAGGTACTGAATTTAGGTGTTTTATTCTACATTTCTGTGTAAAAAGGTGCCACTTGTTTTAGAGCGTTGAATTAGTGTCTATTACTTTTAGGTTTCTGGGAGATAACAGGGAGCAGCACACTTCACCCAGCAGGGTGGTCGGCGTGTGCACCGAATTATCTAGATTCCATACGAAGAATGTCTATATTGGATGATATGATCGTCAGTAGCGAGTTGTGAATGGTGTTGTGTAGGATGTAATGGCAATCGAGTCAGTACACACATTTTCCTTGTAATCAAAAGTGTAAAATTGCATGTGTTGTTTAATATTCAATGTATGAGGGGACAATGTCAATCGTGAGGTGTGTTGTGTGTATATTAAAGGTCAGAAGAACGGGGTTTATTTGTATATTCAGGTCAGAGAAAGTATACTTTTTGAGGGGTACTGTAATTTTGTTTTGTTCATTCTTATAATTGCTCACAGGTGTGGGTGAGTATCGGTTGCGCAAGTTAATAAAAGCGTTATACTGTCATGATGTCTCATTGTGTGTAACACAGTAGATTGAGTACTGGAACCATTCCTTATAGTTCGCGTTGTTTCTTTTTATACATGTACTTGTTTATGTACATTTATGTATGAAGGATTAATAACATATAACTAACAAATTGGAAAATAAATGCATATCGTAGGTTTGGTGCTTCTTTGTTTATAATAATTATAATGCTTATTGTATGTAGTCTTGTGTAATCTTGCTTAACATAGGTACATGGGATATAATGTAAAGGGGATGAGGGACAGTTTGTGTCAGCACAGAGTTAAACGTCTGTGTGTATTTTGACAATGTAATTTATAATTCTGGGTAAGAACCGATACTATGTTCTTTTATCTATTTAATGTATTGTAATGTTTTAAATAAAATAAAAACAAAATTTGCCCGAAATGCTCTGCATAACAAAGGGCTTTCTATAAAGTAGTATGTCATTGATGTCAGCTAGGCCTCTACTTGTAGAAATATAAATTATAATTATTAATATTTTTAATAAGAGGTTTCAAGTCTGTCTATTCGATGAGGGTCATTAAGGCTGATTGGTTGGTTAGTGGGGTTTAAAGCCTATACACAAATAACCCGCACATAAAAGAGAGAAGCTTACGGCGACGTTTCGGTCCGACTTGGACCGAAACGTCGTCGTAAGCTTCTCTCTTTTATGTGCGGGTTATTTGTGTATCTTTCCAGTCACGGTATTGTGCCTTTTTTGTTATTTAAAGTCTACTACACCAGGGTTATCAGGGCCACAAGTCACCTGTATACCTACCGGGTATATACCCTGACAGCTGCATATCTCTCAAGGTATTTATGATAGTAATTTCTTTGAATTCTTTGGGTATTGAAAATTTCTTGTCTGGCGGTGGATAGGAAACCGCACAACCCTTGTGTAGTCGATAGGCTTCAAACAATATCAACAAACCCATATCCCACCAGTCAGGAATACTATAATACCTAGAATTGGAATTAAATTCTCGGAGTATACATCGAGAAACATACACCTTTCGGTGTATGAATTCCGTGTTCATGAAGATGTTAAAAACTCCGTGAAGAAACGACTCATCCGAAGGGTTCATGAGAAGCTTCGAAGCCTCGAAGCCGAGCTTGACGAAGCTTATTTTCCCTTACTGTGGTTGGAGCAGCTACAACAGAATGGTCCCTTCACTATACTCTCCTGCCTACAGGTAAAATACGCTGAAATGTGTATTTCCATCAGTATATATACATATAAGGATGTGTACATCGGTGTGTAACTAAGTGTATATCCTTTAATTTCAATTTCATTGTCCACATTGCTCTCGGGCCGTGCGGAGAGGCTGCGCAGTAGCTCCCGAATCATCTGGCTTTCTGCGCAGTTTTCATATTCGTCTCTCAACTCTTGAGTAGAGAGGACGTACTTGGAACTGCGCTCTGACCCCTGGTGGCAGGTGAGAGTATTTTCATCATGGCGGAGAGTGGCCGCAGACGTGTGAACACTGTCTGTTTGGAATTAGTGAGGGGCGTGCTTACTGCCCAGAATACCAACATGTTGCTGACGGCAATATTGCGGGATACGTACGGCATCGCTAATGAAGATCTTTATGGAGTCTCACTGAATTGTGTGGCACGCATTTTCGTCAAGTTCCGGCTGAGCAGTACATACGACAACATGGTGGCCAAGTATCAGGATGTGGTTAAGACGGTTACCCCTGGCGTTAGTGTCCTTCTTCATGGCGTATCAAGATTCTACACCTGGGTCAAGGTGCGTAATGTACCTGTCGAGGCGGATGAAAGTGATTTACGGCAGGTGTTTGGACGATCCACATGGCGACATTGGGACGTTGGCGAGATGGGCCACTAGTTGGCTTCCTTGAAGGGACGTTTTCCCTAAAAATGTCCCTAAGGCATCCTATTCCATCTTATGTGGGAATGGAGGCCTTCCGGACTCAGGTGTACGTAACATACACAGGTCAGAGGCGTACGTGCCATGTGTGTGGGGTGTACGACCACATAGCACCGACTTGTCCAACGAGACGTGGGAAACCTGAAGCTGAGGCGGGATCTGATGGTACTACGGACCAACTGACTTATGCAACGGCAACTCAACGTAAGCCTTTGTCACGGGAGGCGTGGAGTGTGGAGGTGGAAAGGGAGGAGGTGTCGCTGCCTGAGTGTGTGACACTCACTGGACTTGACGAGGACGTAGGCTTGGTGTCGATGAAGAGTGGTGAGGAGTCTGCAATTGAACACCATGTTTTGGAAGCTACAATTCAGGAGGCCCTCGACGGCTTACTGGATGTTTCGGTCAATGCTGGCTTGGATGATGTGAGTGTAGAGGCTGAGGTGGGTGGCCTCAATGAGAAGGTTGTGAGTGATGAGGGGCGAGTCCAGAGTGTGGCAGTGGAGGTCCACAGGGAAGATGCCCAGGAGGAGGCGAAGCGTGAGAAGCGTGGTTCTCGCAAGAGGACAGCTGTCATTTCTGATAGTGAGGATGTTTTGTCGCCTGGGCAAAGGACGGGGAAGAAAACCTGGCATGATCTAACGCCTAGAGAGAAAGGTGGTTTAAAGAATGTAGAGCGTGAGCAAGGGGAAGGTGGTGGGAAGTGTGGGGGGCAGTGTGGGGTTTCTCGCCAGGGTTCTAAGTGTGTTAGGGTGTCTAAGGGAAAGCCCTCATTACGGCCTTCAGGTGTCTTTAAATGTTATTGGGTTGAAGGCAGTGGGCAAATGTAAAGTTCTGGAGGGTTATTTGAGGAGATATGTGCCAGATCTTGTGTTCTTGCAGGAGCATAATTATAAATATTTAGGTGAATTGTCAGTTACCGGATATGACGTGTACGTGGGTTGCTCTACATGACTGAAAGGTGGTGTGGTGCAATTAATTAAGGAAGCCAGCCCGTTTCTTTTGCATAGGTGTGAGGTAGGGGAGGAGGGGCGGGTGGATAGGGTCGAGGGTATGTGGGGAGGGGTTCGGGTGGGTTTCATTGGGGTGTATGGGACGGCGGAAGGGGACATGGGTGTTAAAAATAGATTCTTTAGGGATGTCCTTGTCTACCATTTCAGATCGCTGCCAGGTATTACAATTATAGGGGGTGATTGGAACTGTGTTGTCCGACGTAAGGATGTAGAGCCTAGGGGGAGGGTTTTTTTTCGGGTTTTTTTGGGGCTCTGTTGAGAGGTGTGAATGTAGTGGATGTTGGAGGGGAGGCGAGCGGAGTGACGCATACGTTTATTAAGCGTGATTATGCGGCGAGGCTTGATCGTATTTATGTATCTCGGGGGGTGAGAGGGTGAGCAGTGTGTGTGCGTTGAATGTAAGCTTCTCTGATCATCGTGGGGTTCTGGTGGATTTAAATTGGGAGGGTTTGCTGAAGCATTTCAGAGGTTTCTGGAAGATGAATGTTGGGTTATTGAAAACAGGGGAGGGGAGGGAATCTTTTGCGTGCTCTTGGAAAAGGTGGTGGGCTGATGGAGGGGGGGGGGTTGATGTCATTGGGTGGTGGGACTCGGTCGGTAAGGGAAAGGTGAGGGATTTTTATCAGAGGAGGGGAAAGGAAGAGAGGCGGTTTCAATATGGGATTTTAAATTACCTTGAGGGTCAACTACAGGAATGCTATATGGGAGGGAGGGGGGTGCATATCCGATGGGTGAGATTGAGGGTTTGAAACAACAGATTAGGGATATTCAAAATCACAATTTTGATGCTGCAAGGGTTGCAGGGGGCCTTGATGAGGTCTTATGGGGGGACCATCCGTCGGCGTATGTCTTGTGGGAGCAGGGGACCCGTCGTAGGGCAACAGAGGTGATGAGTTTGCGGGTACAGGAGCAATTGGCGGGATATCGTCAGGGGCAGGTGCTTTCGTCTACAGAGGGTATGGGTTGTTATGTGGATGCATGGTACGAGAAGAATGGTAAAAGTGTTGGGGTTAATTGTGAGGCATTAGGCGCAATGGGCGAATGGGTAAACTGTAATCTAGTGCATAAGGATCGATTGAGTTTGGGGTATGGATGTTCAAGTTGTGAGGGAATGTTGAGGTTGTGTTATGCAAGGGAACCCTGCGGGGTTAGGTACACTGGTTCGGGTGGGTGGTGGGGAGGTAGTTGCTAGGGTTGTGGGTTTGTATCCGATGTATGCATGGAGTGATATATGGGGGCGCCTGCAAGGGTTGCGATTGAAGGCTTTGGTGCGGGAGGTAATGTTTAAATTTCTCCATAATATATTGCCGTCGGGGGAGGTATTAGGTAATAGGCGTATGCAGAAGGGACGGGAATGTTGTGAGTGTGGGGGTATTGACACTGTTTTCCATGCAGTATATTTTTGTGAAAGGTTGGAACCAGTGAGAGAGTGGTTTAGCAGGGTTTTACGTATGGTGGGTGGGGGTGGTATTTGTGTTCTACGTGCATTAAGCTTGGATGTGGGGGGGGGGGCCGGTACAAAATGCGATGGGTTATCTGGTAGCCGACTTCGTGTATACTTCGTGGGTTTTACGGAGAGCGACGGTGGGGGAGCGAATTAGGGCCCTGGCAGCGATATTTTATGGGACACAAAGGAGGAATAAGGATATCACTGGGAATAGATGGTATTTCAAATTTTCAGATGGATATCGTAGCTTTCGAGTGGAGGACTTATGGGCATTACAAATTCAGGGGACGTGACGAGGCTGGCTTCTTGAGGAAGGCGCGGGCGTGATTGGTGCATTTGGAGGACAAGAGGTGTAATGCGAGTTGTGTGGGTCGAGTGAGTGGCTTGGTGTCAGGGACTTTTTAATGACATGTGTTATGCGAAGTGAGAGGTTGAGAAACTGGTATGAGTAAGATGGAGCTTTAATTTAGCAAGGTATGAAGTCTGGTACTTTATGTGACTGTGAGCCTCTTGTGTGCATGATGACTGTGAAGGTTCTTATTATGCTAATGTATCATTTTTAACAAATGTACTTCCTGTGTCTTGCAGGTGTGTGGCTATGTATGAAGCGTGTTTAAGAAAGCTTCTGTATTAAGATATGTTGATTTATGTTTTTTTTTTTTTGGATTTTATTGGATTTTAATTTTTATATATTATTATTAATACTTAGTACTTCTATGAAGTGATGGTATGTTTCCGTAAACTGTTTTATTATGCTGTATTGTTATGTAGGGGTTTAATTACGCTTTTGGAGAGGTATGTTGTGTCTGTGTATACCGCTGTATTCATTGTGGTTTCTGTATGCATGTTATATATGTGTTTATGCATTTGTCTTTCCTGGGTTATGCAGGAATGTGGTTATGTATGAAGCGTGTTTCAGAATGTTTCTATTTTCAACCATGTTAATTAATGTTACTTTAGTAAGTAAGTAAGTAAATTTATTCAGGTATACACAATACAGTTACATAGAATTATCATACATAGCAGCATATGGGTAGAGAACCTAGGATAACCCAAAAAAGTCAGACAGAGTGACTTATTTCCATTGGGGTCCTTTTACCTTATTATTATAATATAAAGGTTATAATATTTTCTTATTATTCTATAATGAAGATAACATCTTATTATCATACTAAAAAGACTATCTACTACACGAGGGTCATTAAGACTATCTACAATACGAGGGTCATTAAGACTACTACCCGAGGGTCATTACGACTATCTACAATACGAGGGTCATTACTAGGGATAAGGTAAAATTTACACGTATTTTAGCTAAAAAATAGAAAATCATTCCCCTCCCTTTCTGTTGCTTCATTCATCAGACACTTTTTGGCAGTCTTCTTGAACTGGTTCAAGCTATGACTGGCCTTGACATTTGTGGGTAGTCTGTTCCATTCCTTTATTGCTGTACAATAAAAGGTGTTTGAAGCCTGGCCACTGACTGTGGGTACTACAAAGTTGTGCTCTCTCCCCCTAGTACTATGATTGCTGCGGTTCCCAACCTTGACAAAATTGACAGCAAGATATTCTGGACACTGTTTGTGAGCAATTTTATAAACATGATTTAGCTTCAGTTGTTTTACTCTGTCTTCAACATTCAGCATATCCAACTGCTGTAATTCATCCTGGCCTACATGTTCTCTTGGTCCCAGCCCCAGGATGAATCTTAC
This sequence comes from Cherax quadricarinatus, assembly GCF_038502225.1. Taxonomy (NCBI): domain Eukaryota; kingdom Metazoa; phylum Arthropoda; class Malacostraca; order Decapoda; family Parastacidae; genus Cherax; species Cherax quadricarinatus. The sequence continues at coordinate 34,824,970 of NC_091293.1, read as the reverse complement.
GATTTTGTTCTGGGTGATTTGCAGTCTATCTTTCAGTTTTTTTGTCAAGGCAGAGTACCAAGAAGAGCAAGCGTAATCCATATGGCATTGTATAAGGGCTAGACATAGGGTCCTGCGAGCCTCAGTAGGTAGACACTGTGCTTGTCTATACAGGAACTTCAGCCTGGCATTCGCTTTCTTTACTACACTGTTCCCTATCAATTCTCCTGACATGCATGGGTCAAAGGGGATTCCCAGATATTTAACTGATGAAACCAAAGTGATGGACTCCCCATTACACTGAACATTAAAATTATTTACCCTTCTCAGTTTATGTTTCGTTCCAAAGAGAATGGCTTCAGTTTTCCCTAGGTGTAATGATAGTTTGTTGTCTACTAACCATTTGCTGCAGGACTCCAGTTCCAGTGTTAAAACATTAGCAATATCTTGTGGGTCTTTACCTGTCACTAACAGAGCACTGTCATCTGCATACAGTAGGAGTTTGCACTTGACACTGATAGGCATATCATTGACATAACATAAGAATAGTAAGGGACCCAGAATACTACCTTGGGGAACTCCACATGTTATCGGCAGGGGTTCTGATTCCGTTTTGTTGATTTTGACTATTTGTCTCCTGTTGCTAAGGTAGGACTTAAACCAGTCTACAGAACCTATACCGATAGATTGAAGTTTATTACATAATATATTGTGGTTGACAGTATCGAAGGCCTTTTGCAGGTCTAAGGTTACCATACCTATGAGGTTCCCTTTTGACATTTCAGTTCTCAGGTAATCCATCAGATTAATAAGGGAGGTATCGGTTGAGTAGGATCTTCTAAAGCCCGATTGATAGCTATGGAGAATGCTGTTGTCATTAAGGTACTTAACTACTTGAGAATACACCGCCCTCTCCAGAATTTTAGATATTATACTGAGTATACTAACAGGTCTATAGTTGCTTACATCAGACCTATTATTTTTCTTGAAGATAGGAGTAACTCTGGCCTCCTTGAACCCCTCCGGTACGGTATTAGTGGTGATTGATAGATTTATTATGTGAGCAATAGGGATTGACAGTTCAAAAGCACCATCTTTTAGGAACTTAGATGGGATGTTATCAGGGCCTGTGCTCTTAGTTGGGTTTAACCTGCTTAGTTCTTTTTGAATGAAGTCATGAGATACACTTACTAGTTGACAACTGTTTGGGGTTACCCCTTTATTGGTATAGTATGTTTGAAACTTATCAGAGTCTGTGTTAAAGGTATTTGATGCAGCTGGTAGTTTACTTACTAGTGTTGATGCAACAGACGTGTAGTAGGAATTAAAGCAATTTGCCACCTTAGATGTTTCGTGGCATACCTCATTATCGATAGTGAGTACTATGTTAGACCTATCTACTGGCTTATGGCTATATCCCAACTGTTTTAGTTGTTGCCAGAGCTTTCTGGGGTTATGCTTATATTCTTCAATTTTTGAGCAATAGTGCTTTGCCTTTGCTCCTTTTATAAGCCTCTGTACTCTGTTCCTCACCCTTTGGAATTCATTAAGTGCTGCAATATCCTGTCTGTTTGCTTTAAATCTTTTTAGCAGCTGGTCTCTGAATTTCATATTATCTAATATCTCAGTAGTCATCCAGGGTTCAGTTCTTCGTTTAATCCTAACCTCTTTAACTGGTGCAATATTATTAAGAATGGTAGTGAACATTGTTTTGAATTTTTCCCAGGCATCGTTTACGTCCGTGCAACTTGTTATCTCTGTCCAGTCACAATTGTGTAGCCTATTTACCAGTGTTTCTTTACTGTAGTTTCTAGTTGACCTCATTTTTATTGTCCTGTGTAGGCCTATCCTATCCCTAGTGATTTTCCTGGTGCAGTAAATGATGAAATGATCACTAAGACCTGTGGTAATGACGCCTGACTGACTAATGTTCTCAGCGCGGTTGCAAAGTATGTGGTCAATTAGGGTGGCTGAGAACTGTGTGATCCGGGTTGGAGTATTAATTAGTTGGGTGTAGCTATTTAATCCTAGAATTTGCTTATACCTTTTGCATAGAGCTGGTGACGGCAGATACAGCTCTTGGGAATAGGGGAGGGGGGTGTAGTGTGTGCTGTATTCTTATAGTAACTATTTGCACAGGGATGTTGCATACGGGTTGTTATAATGTTTCATTTCTAGTTTTCCATGAGCATCTGTTTTATGTCTGCATGTTAAACTATATGCTTCCTTGTGTTGCGATTTACTTTCTATGTTTTGTTTTCATTTATATATTGTTATTATGGGTTTGAACCACTGTAATGTAACATTTATATATTGTTATTATGGGTTTGAACCACTGTAATGTAACATTTATATATTGTTATTATGGGTTTGAACCACTGTAATGTAACATTGTGTATTGATGTTTTGTATTATTACTTTGTCATAATGTTTTAAGTATTATAAAATATGTTCCTAAACATATATGCTATAGGTCTAGCTATGTGATTATATAATATCTATTGTGGTGGAGGAGATAGTGGTATATGATTTATTATAGTATATCTTTTAGTGCATTTTTGTAGTAGGATGACATATGTGGGCTACACAGCTCTTACCTGATTTTTATTTATGCATGATAAACATCCTAGGTGACTCCAAGTGTATATAGCGACTGTCGGAATGTTGCGCAATTCATATGGTGTACCGTGCTTATGAATTCTCATTTGGATACCTGTTTGTTAAGGGATGGTGGTTTTCTATATATTTATTTTTTATGTTGTAATATTACGTTTTAAATAAAATATAAAAAAAAATTCAATTTCAGGTATCAGAGCATATACATTAAGAAGTGTATACCCCTCACTGTATATACAGATATATACATCTGTGTATATACTGGTATATATCAGTGTACACGTGTATGGTCCCTAAGGATTTAGCGCACTCAAAATCAGTAATTAATGCAGTATTATTATCGATTCTTAAATCGTAACGATTATAACTAATGGTAGTAAGCTAGTGAATTGTTGTAAGTGATTATAAGTTCATAGTGTTATGGCGGGAGTGTTATGGCGGGAGTGTTATGACGGGAGTGTTATGACGGGAGTGTTATGGCGGGAGTGTTATGACGGGAGTGTTATGACGGGAGTGTTATGACGGGAGTGTTATGACGGGAGTGTTATAGTGGGAGTGTTATAGTGGGAGTGTTATAGTGGGAGTGTTATAGTGGGAGTGTTATAGCGGGAGTGTTATAGCGGGAGTGTTATAGCGGGAGTGTTATAGCGGGAGTGTTATAGCGGGAGTGTTATAGCGGGAGTGTTATAGCGGGAGTATTTCTGCGGGAAAGTTTTCGCCGAACTGTTTTCGCGGGAGTGTTCTCAAAACAACAAATTAACATTGTCTCAAAGCTGTTGAAGATTGAACAGGTGGCTTGGCTCCAGCACCAGCTGGCTACTCCAGCACCAGCTGGCTACTCCAGCACCAGCTGGCTACCCCAGCATCAGCTGGCTACTCCAGCGCTAGCTGGCTACCCCAGCACCAGCTGGCTACTCCAGCGTTAGCTGGCTACCCCAGCACCAGCTGGCTACTCCAGCGTTAGTTGGCTACCCCAGCACCAGCTGGCTACTCCAGCGCTTGCTGGCTACCCCAGCACCAGCTGGCTACTCCAGCGCTAGCTGGCTACCCCAGCACCAGCTGGCTACTCCAGCGCTAGCTGGCTACCCCAGCACCAGCTGGCTACTCCAGCACCAGCTGGCTACCCCAGCAAAAGCTGGCTACCCCAGTACCAGATGGGTTATCAGCTAGAGTGTTATCGCCGGAGTGTTCTCAGAAAACAAGTTAATATTGCCTCAAAACTGTTGAGGATAGAACTGGTGGCTTGGTTCCAGCACTAGATGGCTACCCCAGCACCAGCTGGGGTAGCAAGCGGGAGTGTTACCGCGGGAGTGTTACCGCGGGAGTTTTATCGCGGTAGAGTTTTCTCAGATGAGTTTTCGCGGGAGTGTTCTCTGAAAACGGTAAATTTACATTGCCTCATAACTGTTGAGGATAGAATAGGTGGCTTGGCTCCAGCACCAGCTGACTATCCCAGCACTAGCTGGCTACCCCAGTGCTGGTTAGTACCCCAGCACAAGCTGACTACCCCAGCGCTAGCTGACTACCCCAGTCATCCGGACACCATCTTCCACCATGAAAGGCGAGTTTCAGTTCGACTGTGAAGGCTTACTCAGCCCTGTAACAACTTCAGTCAGTATTACCAAGGCTGGCTCCTCCTCCAGGAAAATTAATGAATAGAAAAAGAAATAACAGACAATGATAAACACTTTATTATTTAGAAACGGAAAATGAAAAACAATAAAACATGAATGGGTATCCTAACTGAAAGAAAAATGAAAAATGAAATGAAAAAAATTACATTTGAACTCAATGCTAATATAGGTATATCGTGATAATGGGGTGTCAGGTGTTGGTGACACTGCGTGTTGTTGAAATCGTAGCCGTTGCTGATGTGGGGGGGGGTAGCAGGTGTTGGTGACCACCACCGGCTCGTTCTTCAGAGTATAGCCGTGACTAATTACTTCAGATGACAGGAAAACAGGTTCGTTACCACTGCTATGATGAGAGGTTAGGTCCTGTGTTGGCTTACATAACAGGTAAGTAGATTAAACATGGGAAGTCTCAGAACGTTAGTCCGTCTCCTTCTATTCTTCTCGTTGGTTGGCAGGTGACCCCCTCTGTCATTCCAAGAGTAGTGTTGGGAGCTGTGAGTCGAGTGATTTACTCTTTGACCGGAGCCCCACACGTCACCTTTCGGGGGGGGGGAGAGGGAGGGGAAGGGATAGCGGGAGCTAGACTGACCCTACCTTAACAAGCAGCCGGCAATCAAACTGTCACTTTCGGGGAGGGGGAAAAAGGGGGGGAGGGGAATAGCAGGAGCTGGACTTACCCTACCTTAACAAGTAGCCGGCACTGAAACTATTGTTACTATATACTCCCTCGCTACTCCTATCTATTGAACTTTTCCCTCACACTCCCCCATACCAAGACTTATAGTCAAGGAGTATAAGAAGAATAGGCGAGGAAAAAGTTCTAACATGTGGAAGTCGCGTAAGGCAACAAATCTTCTACTGACTGTCACGACTTAACCAGTCAGAGAAATAATTAGATGAACCGTTTCTAAAATGAATTCTTTTCCCAGTAGATAAAATTTAAGCTTGGAGATACCCCACACAAGGGCCAAACATTCTTTTTCTATGGTGGAGTATCTCGTTTCTGCAGGAGGGAAGTTTTAGATTTAATAAATATACAGGATCTAGGAGTGTGCGTATTTTGTGCAGTAAGCACCTGACATCTATTGCAAGAACTTATACTTCTTTGTAACCTGTAATTACATGCTTGGCCAAAAATAAGTGTGCTTGAGTTTATGCCACGTCTTACACTGGGCCAAGTGTTCGGTCACTGGCAAATCATGAGCCATTTGAAGAACAGTCTCTCGGCATGGTTTAGGAACAAGTAGGGAATAATCTATCACTGAAGAATGAGATTTAAAGACCGATTTATATAAGATACCATTAATATATTCAAACTTATGAGATACGTATCTCCCATGGATAACTTTGTTGTTAAAAGCTTGGTTATGACAATCCCGAAGTGAAGGGCAATTGCGCTGTATATTGACAAAGTCATTCTTGGACATAAAATCTGGGAAAATAAAAGGACTTACGGTGGGAGAAGAGGAGGTAGGAGAAGCCGGGGTTATGGTCTGAGTCCTAGTCAAGAAATTGAGAGTGCTGGAGGCAATACCCTTATTTTCACCTGACGAGTGGACAGGTGATCCTGCTACCTCGCTATCGAGAGCAGAATCATGTTTCCACCCCCAAATGAACAGTACGAGACAATGCAGCTTCCGGTGCAGAATTGTTAAGGGGATTATTTAACTTGCAAGGAAGAGGAGCTGGAAAACTTAGATCCACGGGTGGTGACGAAAGATCCACCTCTGAAGGAAGAACGGCACCTTTAATGTTACCCACTATTATAGAACAAGTAATTGGGGCTAGTACCGCATTAGTCCAACCGGTGAACCATTTAGTTTTCAAGTAACAACGTATTGTAGGGAAAGTATTTTCACGACCCAAGTAATCTGAAAGAATAGAGGACACACGAGAGGTTTTAAAGTAAGGGAACAGTTTGTCCGAAATTACGATGCATGTACATCCAGTGTCACGTAATATATCTGAGACTTTTATACCATTATCTGCTCCTGAGCAGAAGGGTGCTTGGTCATTACCGTCAACAAAACATCTTCCAACTTTCTGGACCTTCTTAGAAGGACAATCTGGACGTTTATGTCCCTTAACACCACACAAATGACAAACAGGAATAAAAGAAGTCACTTTACTTTCCACTAGAGGCTTTGATTTCTTAAGGTCTGATGAACCCTTGCCCTTAGAGTTCGATCCCTTTAGGTCTTTATAAGAATTGTGAGCCTCAGCATACAAGTCAGCGGCCTCAGCAACTTCCTCAGCTTTAATCAGGTTACGTTCTCTAATGAATGTTCTTATCTGGTGGGGAAGAGCTGTCAGGAATTGGTCAGCAACCATGAAGTCTCTAAGAGATTCATAACTGTGATCAACTCCTGAACTCTCTATGGAAAAGTCGAACAAACGAAAGAGTGTTACCTGTAACTGCTGAAAGTTCTGGCCAGGCTGTAAGGTGGCATACCTGAAATCTTTCCTGTAAGAATTAGTGGTTTTTTGATATGCTTTAAGGATTGCCTTCTTCAGTAGGTTATAATTACATATGATATCCTGCGACAAAGTTGCATAGATATTCAAGGCTGTACCAGAAAATAACATTCCTAACCTGATAGCCCAGGTGTCAGCAGGCCATTCACAGAGGGTAGCAGTATTTTCGAACCTGATAATGTATGAAGTTATGTCGTCCCCCTCTGTGAAGGGAGGTAAATTAGGTGTTGGAATATGTGCACTGACTGCACGTTGTTCCATTACTCCTTCCTCTAATTGTTGTTGTGTAAAAGTTAACTTTTTATTCTCTAATTCAAGGCGAGATTTTTCGAGCTCGCAATCCTTTTCTCTCTATTAACTCATGCTCTCTAGCTTTTTCGTCACGTTCTCTAGCTCTTTCTTCACGTTCTCTAGCTTTTTCCTCAACTTCTCTATCCTTTGCTCTTTCCTCAAGTTCTCTTAATTTAACTTGTTCCTCATGTACTTTAGCTTGTTCCTCACGTACTCTAGCTCTTTCTTCACGATCAAGTCTATCACGCTCCTTTTTGTCTTCTCTTTCTCTTTCTAACTGTCTTGGATTTCTCTCTCAATTCTCTCTCTCTCCTTTTTCTCTTCTCTCGATTCTCTCTCTTTCAAGTCTTTCCTGGATCTTAGCACTAATGAAAGATTCTAAATTTTTCCCTGTTATTCCTAACTTACTTCCAGCATTCATCCAAAACTGGTATTCCTCCATACTTGCAAGAATAACTTAAACTATCAGGGGAAATGAAATGGGTATTACAGAAAACGGAGGGTTCAATTCCTGCTCCGCTCAAACTGTAAATAAACCAGAGGGCTCGATCCCTACTTCAATTAAACAATATGTATTAATTAAAACGAAGGGTTCTATGCCGGCTCCGAGCAAACAGCAAGTAGAATGGGGTCACTTGACCATCCAATCTTCTCACCAACAAATCAAGAGTGTCCATATGACAGTTCCCTTGATATAATAAAGAGCTCAATGAAACAAATTGTCACTGGAAAATCTCGGGTCCCTAGAGTCTAATCCTCCAAAGTGCTTCAAGCTCGAAAAGGTGGCAGAATTACATATTATATCCTGCCTGACTTGACTTACAATAAATTGAGACTAACAATCACCAAATCTTTTAAATACCTGTACCGTAGTCCTACCATAGAGAATGATTACTCATGGCTGGTGGTAACCGTCTGTGGTATGCGGCGTTAAAGTTCCATTGGTAGATTCGAGATGGAATTGAATCTTGATTCAGTAGAGTTGATCCTGGCAAGGTCGCCACTTGTGAAGGCTTACTCAGCCCTGTAACAACTTCAGTCAGTATTACCAAGGCTGGCTCCTCCTCCAGGAAAATTAATGAATAGAAAAAGAAATAATAACAGACAATGATAAACACTTTATTATTTAGAAACGGAAAATGTAAAACAATAAAACATGAATGGGTATCCTAATTGAAAGAAAAATGAAAAAACTTACATTTGAACTCAACGCTAATATAGGTATATCGTGGTAATGGGGTGTCAGGTGTTGGTGACACTGCGTGTTGTTGAAATGGTAGCCATTGCTGATGTGGGGGGCTGGTTAGCAGGTGTTGGTGACCACCACCGGCTCGTTCTTCACAGAGTATAGCCGTGACTAATTACTTCAGATGACAGGAAAACAGGTTCGTTACCACTGCTATGATGAGAGGTTAGGTCCTGAATTGGCTTACATAACAGGTAAGTAGATTAAACATGGGACGTCTCAGGATGTTAGTCCGTCTCCTCCTATTCTTCTCGTTGGTTGGCAGGTGACCCTCTCTGTCATTCCAAGAGCAGTGTTGGGAGCTGTGAGTCGAGTGATTTACTGTTTGACCGGAGCCCCACACGTCACCTTTCGGGAGGGGGGAGAGGGAGGGGAAGGGATAGCTGGAGCTAGACTGACCCTACCTTAACAAGCAGCCGGCAATCAAACTATCACTTTCGGGGAGGGGGAAAAAAAGGGGGGGGGGAGTAGCGGGAGCTGGACTTGCCCTACCTTAACAAGTAGCCGGCACTGAAACTATTGTTACTATATACTCCCTCGCTACTCCTATCTATTGAACTTTTCCCTCACATCGACAATTGATGATAATCTCACCTCCACCTCATCATAATAACTTTTTCCATAGTTGTTTATTGAAGGTCTAAGATTTTACGATATATTGTGAGTATACTTACAGAAGGTGTGTGTACTCACCTAATTGTGGTTGCAGGGGTCAAGACTCGGCTCCTGGCCCCACCTCTTCACTGATCGCTACTAGTGTGTGTGTGTGTGTGCGTGTGTGTGTGTGTGTGTGTGTGTGTGTGTATATGTGTGTGTGAGGAGTAATAACATTTGTAGGTATAACGTGCTTTTCAGGAGGAATAATGTATGTGAGGAGGGAAAACGTGTGAGTGAGGAGGTATAGCGTAAAAGTGAGGAGGTATAACTGAGATACTTCCTGAAGATGTAGGCTGGATGGTACCAGAGTTCCTGGTATAAATGGACCTGGAATACATGGATCTGGTATACATGCACATGGGAGCTGTGTATTAATGTGAAGTGTTACTGCCGCCTGCCCACCCGCGCTCCCACCCGCGCCCGCACGCCCACCCGCACCCACCCACGCCCTGCGCCTTCTGCAGCATCCGCCGGAACGCCCCCGCTCCCCGAATTTTTTTCCAATTTTCGATTTTTTTTAATTTCATTTTCTTGTGCTCTCCATCTCCTCGGATCAACACCCCCACACCTCCCACCATCCACTTCTACCCTTTATGTCCAAATATTCCTGCTCCATCTCCTTGGATCAAGACCTCCCTCTCCATCCCCCTAAATATTTCGCCCGCATGCCCGCGCCCAACTGCACCCACCTGAGCCTGTGTCGCCCCTGCAGCGCCTTCTGCAGCGCCCGCCGGATCGCCCCCGCTCCCCGATTTTTTCCGAATTTCGAACTTGTTTTGAATTTCATTTTCTTGTGCTCTCCATCTCCTCAGATCAACACCCTCCCCCAACACCTCCCACCATCCACTTCTACCCTTCTATCTTTCAACCTGTTATATCTCCAATATCTAAGATCACCACAATCAAGACGTTTACCAAATTCTATAACTAGACCACTAAGATCACACATTTTTGTACACATTCTCTTAAAACATAACGATGAGTACTAAACCTACCTATACTTTTACAAAGATCACATAACATTTTGTCATCTCTAACTCACCCACCGATTTACATTCTCATTCACACTTACATATTTCATTAAATTACAACTTATCTGCCATACTACTCCCTCATTCTCCAGATTTTTACAACACAAGCACAAAAAAAGCTAGCTCATACACTTATGAGTCATTACCAACACTTACACACACCACATTTTACTTTTAACAACAAAAACACCATCAATTACCTTTGAATATTCCAAAAACATCATTCGAACACCGCCAAATCACCACCTTCATAAATACTCTTGCACATCATTTGAACACCCTCAAAAACAGCTTTGAATAGGCTCAAACACCATTTGAGTACTCCCAAATACACCTCTGAAAACTACTAAAACACCACTGAATACAGTCAAAACACTACCAAAATCACTATAAACTAAGATCAACATCACAGACTAACACCCATTTTCACACAAATCCCCTCAAATCACTACAACCAAGACGATTACCAATTTCTATGAGTACACTCACCTCCAACTAAGATATAACATGAGCGCAAAAAACATGAACACAAACCAAACACACACAAACACTTACAACAGAATCACCTCTTTTTCGGCATCTCTAGTTCGACAACAACACCCACATCCCACAACACCCACATCCCACAACACCCACAACACCCACAACACCCCACAACACTCACAACAACAACCCACTTATAACATCTTTTTTGGTATCTCTAGCTCGACAACAATATCCACAACCCTCATCACTTACCATTTTATTGACAATTTTTCCTCTTTCGATGCAAATTTTTCCCCTTCTTTTTACTGAATCTTAAATGTAATGCACATTCCTCCCTACATTACCAAAATTCTAATAAAATCCTCTTCATACCCATCTCCTTGTATCCACATAGATTAATATTATATTCACAACAACTAATCATCTCACTACCCAACTACTGCGGCATGTTTCTACACCCTCCAATTTTTTCCAATGTATCATAACTTTTCACTTCTATAATTTCTTTTAAAATATTCACACATTACCTTTATTTTCAGTAAAATCCCCCATATTTCATTAAATTTCTGATACAACCCTCCCCATACCCCTCTCCATCTCACCCACATTTCTTCACATCCACTCACCCATCTCCCAACACAGCTCTCCAGAACACACACAAAAATCACATTTCACATCCATAAGTGCATCTCATCACTTATCTCAAATCCACTAAAATCACTGTAACCAAGATATTCACAAAATTCTGTGACCACCTAACACAGACACCACACTTTACTTTGAACACCTTTAAAACACTCTCATACATCATCATTTGAGACCACCTTTTCTCAATATCTCTTAAGAAACATTTTCTCATCGACAACCTTTATCATCTCGCTACAGGACAACCCCCAGATTACTTCGAACACTCTCATAAATCATTTGGATACTCACAAAAACACCTTTGAACATTTCCAAACAACACTGAAACACTTCCAAAATATCATTTTGAATACTCCCAAATAAGATTTGACATCTCTAATTTATCTACACTTAAACATTTCATTAACTGAAATTACAACTCATCCGCCATACTACTCCCTCAGTCTCCAGACTTTACAACGTTATCACAATAACTAACTCATACACTTATGACATGAGACATTTTACCAAAACTAACACAAACACACCCACACACACCACACTTTACTTTGAACAACACCAAAAACACCATCAATTACCTTTGATTACTCCAAAAACATCATTTGAACACATTCAAAAACATCATCAAACTCCTTTGAATACTCCCAAAACACAACTGAATACTGCCCAAACAACACTAAAAATCACCAGAAAATAAGATCAACACCAACTAACACCCATTTTATAGTAATCCCCTCAAATCGCTGTAACCGAGACGATCCCACTCACCTCAGACTATTATAAAATATGAGTGCAAAAAAACATTCTCATAAATCATTTGAATACTCACAAAAAACACCTTTGAACATTTTCAAACAACACCGAAACACAACAGGATCACCACCAACTGAAAAAAACATATCTTGTACACACAAAAAAAAACTAAGTCATCCATCAACTAACTTCCATGATCACTCACCTCAAAACCACTTAGATCGCAGAAAACAATCATTTTTATAAACATTCACACAAAAAATCACAATCGCTAAATCCATACAATATCTAATACACTCACCTCACTACCACCAACACATGCCAGCACAAACACTTAGTACATGATCACCATCAACTGAAAAAATATCTTGTACACACAAAAATCTAAGATTTTTGTGTGAATGTTTATAAAAATGAGTGTTTTCTGTGATCTTAGTGGTGGTGTCATGGAATCTGGTAATCGTCTTGGTTATAGTGTTCTTAGATATTGTGGGTACAACCAAGTAAACACAGATGGGAGTGTGATGTCACTGGAGGTGGCCTCGCCAGTCCTGTGGGGTGTGACATCGTGTGTTGGTGGTAGTGAGGTGAGTGCGCTTAGATATTGGCAAATATGATTTTTTGTGCGAATGTTTATAAAGAATGAGTGTTGTCTGTGATATTAGTGGTTTTTGAGGTAAGTGAACATTGGTGTTTGTTGGTGGTGGTTGTCTTAGATTTTTCAGTTGATGGTGATCATGTACTAAGTGTTTGTGTTGGTGGCAGTGAGGTGAGTGTATTAGATATTGCATGGAGTTGGTGATTGTGATTTTTTGTGTGAATGTTTATAAAAATGATTGTTTTCTGCGATCTTAGTGGTTTTGAGGTGAATGATCATGGAAGTTAATTGATGGATGAATTAGTTTTTTTGTGTGTGTGTGTGTGTGTGTGTGTGTGTGTGTGTGTGTGTGTGTGTGTGTGTGTGTGTGTGTGTGTGTGTGTGTGTGTGTGTGTGTACAAGATATGTTTTTTTCAGTTGGTGGTGATCCTGTTGTGTTTCGGTGTTGTTTGGAAATGTTTATAGGTCTTTTTTGTGAGTATTCAAATATTTTATGAGACTGTTTTTTTTAGCGCTCATGTTATATAATAGTCTGAGGTGAGTGGGATCGTCTTTGTTATAGTGTTTTGAGGGGATTTCTATAAAATGGGTGTTGGTGGTGTTGATCTTAGTTTCTAGTGATTTTTAGTGTTGTTTGGGCAGTATTCAATGCTGTTTTGGTAGTATTCAGTGGTGTTTTGGGAGTATTCAAAGGAGTTTGATGATGTTTTTGAATGTGTTCAAATGACGTTTTTGGAGCAATCAAAGGTAATTGATGGTGTTTTTGGTGTTTAAAGTAAAGCGTGGTGTGTGTGTGTGTGTGTGTGTGTGGGTGTGTTTGTGTTAGTTTTGGTAAAATGTCTCGTGTCATAAGTGTATGAGTATGAGTATGGCGGATGAGTTGTAATTTTAGTTAATGAAATGTATAAGTGTAGATAAATTAAAGATGTCAGATCTTATTTGGGAGTATTCAAAATTATATTTTGGAAGTATTTTAGTGTTTGGAAATGCTCAAAAGTGTTTTTGTGTGTATTCAAATGATTTATGAGAGTGTTCGAAGTAATCTGGGGGTTGTTCTGTAGTGAGATGATAAAGGTTGTCGATGAGAAAATATTTCTTAAGAGATATTGAGAAAAGGTGGTCTCAAATGATGATGTATGAGAGTGTTTTGAAGGTGTTCAAAGTAAAGTGTGGTGTCTGTGTGTGTTAGGTGGTCATAGAATTTTGTGAATATCTTGGTTACAATGATTTTAGTGGATTTGAGATAACTTAAGAAGGAACGAACACTGAAACAGGCCTACTGACCCATGCGGAGCAGGTCCATGTCCCCCCCCGGATTAGACCAATGACCCACCCCCGGATTATCCCAATGACCCACCCAGCCTGGTCATCTCCACTCAAGGATGGAGCACTGCACCAGACCCAGCAGCACAAGCTAGTCAGGTCCAACTTACACCCACCCACACCCACTAATGTATTTATCTAACCTACTTTTAAAACTACACAACGTTTTAGCCTCAATAACTGTACTCGGGAGTTTGTTCCACTCATCCACAACTCTATTAACAAACAAGTGCTTTCCTATATCCTTCCTGAATCTGAGTTTTTCCAACTTGAAACCATTGCTGCAAGTCCTGTCGTGGCTGGAAATTTTCAGCACGCTATTTACATCCCCTTTATTTATTCCTGTTTTCCATTTATACACCTCGATCATATCATCCCTAATTCTACGCCTTTCGAGAGAGTTTAGATTCAGGGCCCTCAGTCTATCCTCATAGGGAAGATTTCTCATACATGGGATCATCTTTGTCATCCTCCTTTGTACATTTTCCAGAGCATTTATATCCATTCTGTAATACGGTGACCAGAACTGAGCAGCATAGTCTAAATGAGGCCTAACCAAGGATATATAGAGTTGAAGAACAACCTGAGGACTTCTATTATTTATACTTCTAGATATGAAGCCAAGAATTCTGTTAGCTTTATTGCGAACACTAATGCACTGTTGTTTTGGTTTTAGATTACTGCTAACCAGAACTCCTAAATCCTTTTTGCAATCAGTAGTATTAAGATCTACATTATTTAGTTTATATGTGGCATGGTTATTTAACTGTCCAACATTTAGAACTTTGCATTTGTCAATATTAAACTGCATCTGCCACTTCTCCGACCATTGCGTCAGTCTATTCAAATCATCCTGGAGTGCTCTAGTGTCCTCATTAGAATGAATTGGACGGCCTATTTTGGTGTCATAAGCAAATTTGCTTATGTTGCTATTTATTCCCTCATCTATGTCGTTTATGTAAATTGTGAACAACAACGGGCCCAACACTGACCCCTGAGGAACACCGCTTGTGACGTGCCCCCATTCTGATTTCTCCCCATTTATGCAAACTCTCTGCTATTTGTCAGCCATGCCTCTACCCAGGAAAAAATTTCTCCTATTCCGTGTGCCCTAAGTTTCCTCAATAGCCTCTGGTGTGGAACTCTATCGAAAGCCTTACTGAAGTCCATATACACAATATCATATTCATTACCATGATCTACCTCCTCAAATACCTTAGTGAAAAAAAGTTAGTAAATTCGTAAGACAGGAATGTCCCTTTGTAAAACCGTGTTGAGATGCATTAATCAATCTGTGCCTGTCAACATGGCTATGAATTTCTTCGGCAATTATTGATTCCATAATTTTTCCCACTTTGGAGGTAAAGCTTATTGGTCTATAGTTCGAAGCCAAGGACCTGTCACCTGCCTTGTAAATAGGTATTTCATTTGCCATTTTTCACTTATCAGGCACTATGCTAGTTTGTAGTGATATGTTAAAAAGATTAGCCAAAGGTATGCTAAGTTCCTCTTTACATTCCTTTAACACCCTTGCAAACAGTTCATCAGGATCTGGGGATTTGTTAGGTTTTAGGTTCTCTATTTGTCTGAGGACCAAGTCACTAGTTACCGCAATCGTACATAGTTTATCATCATCCTGTTCTACATAAAATATTATTTCAGGAATATCGCTAGTATTTTCCTGGGTGAAAATTGACAGGAAGTAGGTATTTAGAATTTCACACATATCCTTATCACCGTCAGTGATCTGACCAGAGTTACTCTTAAGTGGGCCAATCTTGTCCCTAATCTTACTTCTGTATACCTGAAAGAACCCTTTTGGGTTAGTCTTTGAATCCCTTGCGACCTTATCCTCATAATCTCTCTTTGCTTTTCTTATTCCTTTTTTTATATCTCTCTTTAATTGAATATATTGATTTCTTAACTGCCCATTCCCTCTTTTGATACGTCTATATATGCCTCTCTTTTGACCAATGAGATGTTTTAATCTATTGTTCATCCATTTGGGATCATTTTTGTTAGATCTAATTTCCCTACTTGGAACAGAAGTTGTCTGGGCAGCTAGAACTATGCTCTGAGAAACGTCATATTGGCAACCAAGATCACCTACCTGACCCATAGTCAGGACATCCCAATTTAGCTCACCCAAGTAATTTTTCAGTCCCATGAAGTCGGCCAAGCGAAGATCTGGGACAGAGATTTGATTGCAGTTATCTGGGTAATTCCATGATATACTGAAACTAAGTGATTTGTGATCACTTTCCCCAAGCTCATCATTAACCTCAAGATTATTAATTAGTGAATCTTTGTTGGCAAGAACCAAGTCAAGCAGATTGTTTCCTCTAGTTGGTTCTGTCACAACCTGTTCTAAAAAGCAATCCTGAACCGTATCAAGAAAGTCACTAGACTCAAGATTTCCTGTCATATTGTTCCAATCATTTCGTCTGAAGTTAAAATCTCCCATTATCACAACATTTTCATATCTAGATGCCTTATGAATTTCGTCCCATAACAGCTTACTGCCCTCCCCATCCAGGTTTGGGGGCCTATAAATCACACCCAAAATAAATTTGTCACGTCCCTTGAGAAACTGTAGCCAAACCGATTCTGTGTTCGATGTTTCTAATCTTATATCATGTCTAAGACAACAATTTAAATTTTCTGACATACATCGCCACACCACCACCCTTCCTGTTGACCCTATCAGTGTGGAATAGTTTATAACCCTGTATGGTGCATTCAGAAGGCATTTCTCTATCTTTCAGGTTGAACCAGGTCTCTGTTATAACAATAACATCTATATTACCTACACTTGCAAGTAATTTTAGCTCATCTATCTTATTTCTTAGACTCCTACTATTTGTATAGTAAACCTTAAGGGAGCTAGTCACTCGTTGCCCTCTGCTATCTCTTGTTTGTTGATCAATTGATTTGCCATTACTAGCAACTTTATTTTGAATATTGTCTTTTAAATATATCCCTGAGGTATCCCAGTAATAACTGCTGATTTTAACCCTAATGCTGCAGTCTGATTGTTTCCCACAAACACCCATACCTCTATAATCTATCAGTTTAAATTCCTAGACAAGTCATCAATTACCCTCTCAATTGAATTGGCTAATGCAGCCACTCCAGCCACAGAGAGATGGACCCCATCCCATGCATACATATCACGTTTGCCAAAGAATAGGTCCCAGTTATGAATGAATGGGATTGCAAGTTCCTTGCAGTACCTGTCTAGCCAGCAATATATAAAAATTGCCCTAGACATCCATTCATTGCCCACTCCCTGTCTAGGCAAGATGCTACATATGACTGGGAGGGGTGATGAGATGCATTTGTGGATGTGAAATGTGATTTTTGTGTGTCTTCTGAAGAGCTGTGTTGGGAGATGGGTGAGTGGATGTGAAGAAATATGGGTGAGATGGAGAGGGGTATGGGGTGGGTTGTATTAGAATGTTAATGAATTATGGGGGATTTTACTGAAAACAAAGGTAATGTGTGAATATTTTAAAAGAAATTATAGAAGTGAAAAGTTATGATACATTCGAAAAGATTGGAGGGTGTAGAAACATGCCGCAGTAGTTGGGTAGTGAGATGATTAGTTGTTGTGAGTATAATATTAATCTGTGGATACAAGGAGATGGGTATGGAGAGGATTTTATTAGAATTTTGATAATGTTGGGAGGAATGTGCATTACATTTAAGATTCAGTAAAAAGAAGGGGAAAAATTTGTATCGAAAAAGGAAAAATTGTGAATAAAATAGTAAGTGATGAGGGTTGTGGATATTGTTGTCGAACTAGAGATACCAAAAAAGATGTTATAAGTGGGTTGTTGTTGTGGGTGTTGTGGGGTGTTGTGGGTTGTGGGTGTTGTCGAAGTAGAGATGCCAAGAAGTGGTTATAAGTTGTGGGTTGTTGTTGCGGGTGTTGAGGGTTGTGGGTGATGTGGGTTGTGTGGAAAATTACATGTATCTGGATGTAACTCATAAGGTACATACCAGTAAATGGTAACAAAGATAATTATTATTTATCAAAGTTACAGAGACAAGTAGGAATTTTGGAACACCTAGGTCGCAAAAAATGTCCCCCTTCGATACCTACCACTGTCATATCCACAAGTTGCTCTAGACCTATATTAATTACAAATGAAATGTACATCACAAGGAATTCTGGTAAAATTATTATAATTTTGTGGACTGTATATTAAAATTAATAAATTTATTTATTTATTTATTTATTTATTTACAATTTGAGCATACATACGAGGTACAAAAAAATACAGATAAGAGCAGCATGCCAAAGCCACTTATACTATGCATAGCATTTCGGGCTGGCTTAAAATTAACTAAGCAATGATGAAATCAGTGATAATACATTATTGTAAACAGATAACTATAAAGCACAAATGAGTATTACAAAGACAGGTCATATGGTTGCATGCATTGTTGTACATTCAGTCGTATGGAGTATTCTGTTAGGTAGTGTATTTAAAAAATAATAAAGTTAGATTGGGTTTTAGGTTTAACATTTATGTGATATAATTGTGAGAAACATTTAAGATATACAATTTATAAGGTTCAGTTATTCAGTATTTATTTGGTTTTGGGTGAGTAAGTGATCTTTGAGAAGAGACTTGAATTTATAAACAGGTAGTGTTTATTTTATATTTACAGGTAATGAATTCCAGATTTTAGGCCTTTTATGTGCATTGAGTTTTTGCATAGTGTGAGATGGACACGAGGAACATCAAAGAGTGATCTGTGCCTTGTGTTATGGTCATGTGTTCTGTTGAGGTTGGCAAGGAGATGTTTGAGGGGAGGGTTAATATAAGAGTTAAGTGTTCTATGTATGTAATAGGTGCAGTAATAAGTATGGATGTTTTGTATGGTGAGTAGGTTTAGTGTATTGAATATTGGTGGAGTGTGCTGCCTGTAGTGAGAATTTGTTATCATTCTAACTGCAGCCTTTTGTTGGGTAATTAGTGGTCTGAGATGGTTAATTGTTGTTGAGCCCCATGCACAAATTCCATAGGTGAGATAGGGGTAAATAAGAGAGTGATATAGGGCCAGGAGGGCTGACTGTGGAACATAGTACCGTATCTTCGATAGTATGCCTACAGTCTTGGAAATTTTCTTAGAAATTTGTTGTATATGTGTATGAAATTTGAGTCTATTATCAAGGTGGATTCCTAAGAATTTTCCCTCTGTTAGCTTTGTGATAGGTGATCCGTTTATCATTATGTTAAGAGGGACATCTGTAGCTCTGTTACCAAACTGAATGAAGTAGGTTTTGTCAATGTTTAGTGTAAGTTTGTTAGTCCTCATCCAGGTAGATATTTTCTGTAATTCGGTATTTACAGTATTGGCTAGCGTGACTGGGCTCGGGTGAGAGAAGACGTATGTAGTGTCATCTGCAAATAGTGTGGGTTTGAGTAATTGCGAAGCATTTGGAAGGTCATTTATGTATAGGAGAAAGAGAAGAGGGCCAAGGACACTTCCCTGTGGGACACCAACTGTAATTGGTTGCGCAGAAGAGTTTGCCTCATTTGCGTACACATATTGGCTTCTGTTGCTGAGGTATGACTTGAGGTAGTTGAGGGAGTGCCCTCTTATACCATAGTGTGACAATTTTACGTGGAGCAAGTCATGGTCAACTGTATCAAAAGCTTTACGTAAGTCAATGAAGATCCCCAGTGGGACTTCTTTTTTCTCTATTGCAGTGTATATATGTTCTAGCATGTGTATAATAGCATCATTAGTATTTTTATTAGACCTGAATCCAAATTGGCAGGGGTTGAGTATGTTTTGGGAGATAAGGTAGGAGTAGATTCGTTTATGAATTAATTTTTCGAAGATTTTTGAGAGAGGGTGTAAGTTGGATATTGGCCTATAGTTATTCAACTCTGTTTGGTCTCCTCCTTTGTGGATCGGGGTGACCCTTGCTATTTTGAGTACTGTAGGGAAGGTGGATGATTCTATGGATTTGTTAAAGAGTGTTGCAATGATTGGTGATAGCACTTGTGACAGTTTTTTGTATATAAAGGGTGGTAAGGTATTTAAATCTCCTGCCTTGTTTTTTAGTGCGTTGATAATAAGGGAGACTTCGTAAGGGTTAGTCGGAGCTAGGAACAGTGTGTTCGGGTAGTTGCCGGTGAGGTAGTCATTTGGTGAGGTATCTGAGCTTGGGATTTTATTGGCAAGGTTTTGTCCTATAGTGGAGAAGAAATCATTGAGGCTGTTTCTGTTTGTGGGAGTTGGGGTTCATCTGATTTTGCTAATTTTATTTCGCTATTTCGTGATATCTTTTTTGTTCCCAGAATTTCTGATAAGGTTTTCCAGGTCTTTTTTATATCACCTCGTAAGTTGGATAATCTGTTCTCATAATACAATTTTTTTGCCCTTCTTATCAGGCTGGTTAGGATTGACGAGTAACGTTTTGTTTGGTCTCTGGTTATGTGACCCATTCTGTACTGTTTTTCATATTGGTGTTTTGTATTTATGGATTTGAGAATGCTGGGTTAGCCAGAGACTGTTCAGTCTCTTAGCTGTCATCTGTTTATTTTTTTTAGGGCAGTGCTTGTTATAGAGGTATTGGGTCTTTTTTAGAAAATTATTAATACATTCGTCAATATCTGTATAGATTTCTAGCTCAGTGTGCCAATCAATGTTTGCTACTGCTGTTGTGAAGTTATTAATGGCTGCCTCATTGTGAAGTCTGAAGGTGACTTTAGTAGTGTCTTGGGGTAGTTTACCAAGAGTTGTTATGAGGAAAGTAGGGTAGTGGTCTGTGGTATTATCTGTAATTATGCCTGATTTTAAAGGGGATATGGTGTTGGTCCAGATGTGGTCAAGTAGGGAAACACTAGTCTCTGTAACTCTTGTAGGTTTTGTTACTGTTGGTAGTAACATACAGTTACTCATTGTGTTTGTGAATTCAGTAACGTGTGGGTCCTGGTCTTGCAGGAGATTTATATTGAAGTCACCTGAGAGTAGTAAGTGATCTTTGTTCATGCGTGCATCAGTTATCATACTTCCTAGGTTTTGACTAAATTGGCTAATGTTTGACTGTGGAACTCTGTAGATGTTTATCAATGTGAGAGGTTTTTGTAGGTATTTGGATTTGAATTTAGCTATTATATATTCCCCATGTTCATCCCTTGTGCAAGTATTAGTGATACATTCTAGTTGGTCTGAGTAGTATATGGCTGTGTCACCCCCTTGTTGGTCTGGCCTACAGTTGTGTATGGCTGTGTAACCAGGAATGGCATAGACATCTGTACTATCAGGCTTTAGCCAGGTTTCAGTTAGTGTAATGATGGACATATTGGCATGTAAGGAATTTAGTAATGCTATGAGGTATCATAATGCTTGCTTAAAGATCTGATATTGTAGTTAAAGATAGTTATGTTGTTGTTGGCACTGAGAAGTGCCTTTGATTGTTCTGCAGTGTAGTAATTACAGTAACTGTTTGATTCATTTAAGTCATTAAATAAGAGGTTGGTATCAGGATCAATGCTTGTAATCATAAGATTTGTAGTGAATCTATAGTTAGAATTAAGTATAAAACAAAATAAATAGTCTTAAGCTAAAAAATAGCACCTGAATTATTTAACAAATGTAAAATAATGAGCTAAGGTAGTTTTTTTTTTTTAAGCTAAAATAAAGGAGACATTATAAAAGGGACTAATACAAATAAAGTGATGATCAAATAATGGAGCTTGGGAATATGATAGTAGGTAGTACTATAAAGGTAATTTTTTAAAGTTAGAATTATAGTATAAAATTATAATATAAAAGGGACTAATAGAGGTTGTGGTGAACAATAAACTGGTAATCAAATAAATGAGCTTTGGAATATAATGGCAAAATTGTGAACTTATTCTACTTTAGCACCTGAGAATAGCACCTTGATTATTTTAACAATGATTACATATGCACATTTATATAACAGAAGGAGAATTTATATCTTAATACCACTCACCAACTAGTCTGGAGATTACTGTGTCATGTCTAACTCCTGTATAAAATTTATGAAGAAACTGGCCAGAATCTAACCTAAAATAAGACAGCTGGAGTAATATCCTGTTTCCGTCTAATTAGAGTCCTGTCCTTTCGCCTGATTTCTCACGTCATGCAGGGCTGCACATCCAACAATTTCAGCTCCTATTTGAGAGGTTTCAAGCCCAATGTAACCTCTAGAGTGACGAAAATTCTTCCTATTTTCACTAACTTTTTCTTGGCCAGTTCAAAACACAGTGGCGAGTCCTCGTCTGTACAGGCACAGAGCTTCCCATTTTTTATAACAATTTTTATTAAATACAATATATTTTATTAATTTACATATAAATACACTATCTTCGGAAAATATACTATATTTTCCACACTGTGGCTGGGTGGAGTTCATTGCTAAACGACTCAAATTACTCCTTCCTTTAGGAGATGATTCCAGCCGGTTCTGGCTTGAGTGGCTGTTCCCCTAGTAGGTCTTACTATGATTTCATCTTCCTGCATCACTTGGTCAGCATTACCTTCCGTATCACTCGTGTCACTTTCCCTTAGATTTTCATTTACATTTGATTGAATGCCATTTAATTCCAAGGGAATCAATTTATTAATTGTGCGTAAACTTTCTTGGCCATGGCACAACACTTTGACATTCCGGACAACACTTTGTGCATCTGGGTACAATCTCAATACTTTGCCCAGAGGCCACAATGTTCGATGTTGTTCAGTATCAATGAACACAATGTCGCCTGGTTGAATGTTCTGTCGATTTACTGCCTCTGTCGCACCATATAAGTGTTCACGTAGTGTATGAAGATATTCCTTACACCACACAATAGACCAATGATCAATTACTTTATTTAACATTTTAAATTTATCACACAACACTGCTGCATCATTGTAATCTTCATCACTTTCTTCTGGATCATCTCTATAGACAGGGGCAGCTTCCAATTTCCTTTCACATATTAGGTGAGAAGGTGTTAATACATCTGCATCAGGTGTATCACTCATGTACAAGAGAGGCCTATTATTTATATGATTCTAACCGCGTCCACTAACACTGTACGGAATTCTTCCAAATTAATTCTCTTCCGGTGTAGTACTTTACGGAGACACTTCTTCACTGTGCCTATCAGTCTTTCGTACAGCCCCCTCTGCCAAGGGGCTCTAGGAGTAATAAATTTCCAGGTACACCCTCGTTGGGTTAACAGAGATTGAACATCATTACTATTATTTAATTCTATCAAGTGTTGAGCACCTGCTACAAAATTTGTGGCATTATCCGAAATCAACAATCTCGGACAGGATCTCCTAGCTGCAAATTTTCGAAACAGTTGTATAAACTGTTCTGCAGACAAGTCCTGAGCCACTTCTAAATGAACTGCCCTGGTAGCAGTACAAGTGAACAAGCATACATACACTTTCAGTGGAACACCATCTGAAGTACCGGTTAAAATGATTGGACCACTATAGTCTACACCTGTTACATCAAATGGTTTCACTAATTGTACACGCTTTTTGGCAATGGTGGAGGACCCGGGTACTTATAGGATCTGGCATCCACACGGTGACATATTACACAACATTTAATCACCCTTTTTACACTTTGCTGTCCTTGTGGAATCCAGAACGATTCCCTAATACAATTTAAGGTATCTTGTACCCCACCATGCATTACATTTTTATGGTCATCTAAAACAATTAAATTTGTTAGATGATGAGTTTTGGGCAGTAAGATAGGTTGTTTAGCATAATCATCCAATTCAGCATTTTGCAACCTACCTCTGCACCTAATTATATTGTTCTCTAAATACAGCCTCAATTTCTCTATTATGGAATCTTTCACAATTTTTCTTTCCATCATCAATAGATAGATTTCTCCCTGTACCCTCTTTATCCAATATTCAAGAGGATGTGAAAACTTATATGAGATATTCATCTTGTTTAGAAATTTAAACACCAACTTAGTTACATTGATTATTTTGGGTAAAGAAGAATACCTATTTATATCAATGGCTAAGGGAGGACAAACTATTGGAGCGGTGGTCACAGTAATTTCAACAGGAGCAATATACAGGCCAATTAGCTTCATTTACCAACCAGCTCAGTCCTTTAAACCATGATACAGCATTTACAAATTTAGCATAAGGTAAACCTCTAGACAAGAAATCAGCTGGATTCTCCTCACCAGGTATATGATTAAATGTTAACATATGCTGACCCAAACTATTATACTTCTCTTGCATCTGATTAATTTCAGCGACTGTTTTGTACATACACAATTTTACTGTTTCCATTATGAATCCATTGTAAGGATACCTCATTATCAGACCAAATTACAGTGTCACTTATATTTATCTCCTGCAACTTATTTCTTATATAATTAGCTAATTTGACACCTACATAAAGGGCTGTTCATTCCAACTGAGGTAAGGTACATGATTTAATTGGAGACACTTTAGCCTTAGACATAAAAAGAGAAATAATGCTATTATATTGAAGATAAGCAACTGCTCCATATGCCAGTTTTGAAGCATCACAAAAAATGTGGAGTATAATTTTCCTATCTGGATTGGCCACCTGGCATGGGAACTCCAACATTGGAATTTTTTCATAATCACCAATTAATTCATCCCACCTGTTAATGAATTCCTCAGGTAGAATTTCATCCCAAGCACATTTAAGTTTCCATGCTTCCTGTATTAATAATTTCCCTCTTATAGTAAGGGGTGACACTAAACCTAGTGGATCAAAACATTTGGAAACTTCAGCAAGCAAAACTCTCTTAGTTAATTTATTGGGCGTACTGTAATTATTAGGCTTCAACATTAACAAATCTCTCTCAATATCAATATCATCTCCAGGGAAATCTTTACTTATTTTGTCCTTTAATTTGGATGAATTACTATTCCATTCCTTCACAGGCATATTTGCACTTTGCATTATTTTATTAACCTCTCCATAAGTCATTAACAGTTCCTCTTCAGTTGAAGTCACGCCCAGGAAATTGTCCATATAAAATTGTTTGCTCATTACTTTACTCATTGGACCTCCCGTACATTTAAGGTGTGCATTTATCGTCGCTGGAAGTAGGAACAGACTGGATGTAGCACCATATAATACACTCCTAAAGTGAAAGGTTTTCAGAGGACTAAGTGGGTCACTAGTATTCTCAGGCCATAAGAAGCGGGTACAATCCCGGTCAGCCTCTTGTAAACCCACTCTTAGGAAAGCTTTACTTATGTCAGCCATAAAGGCATAATTCTTCACCCTGAGAATTAATAAGATATCTCCTAATTTTTCCGTCAACGACGGACCTGTCATCAGTCATTTAATCTAGGTACATTTTTGTTGCTCCTGGCACAACAATTAAACACAATCCTCAAAGGAGTGGTCTTAGAATCCTTCTTCACTCCGTGATGTGGCAAATAGTGACCATAAATTTTGGCTTGCTCAGGAGGTACCTCTTCTATAAATTTATTAATTAATTGTTCAGAAATTATATCATTATAGGCAGTTAACAATTCTGGTGTCTTACTTAGTTCGCAGAGCTTAGCCTTTAATTGTCCATATGCCATTCTGTAATTAGTGGGCAATTCTGGATGGTTCAGTCTCCACGGAAGTCGCACCCAGTATTGTCCAGATTCAAATTTTACATCTCTCAGGTATTGTTCCTGAGTAAAAGAATCATCTGGACTTAATTCATTTATATTTATTCCAATGCTGTCTTATTCCCACAATTTATGCACTGGCTAAACACCATCCTCTATGGAAGAATTATACTGGGGCACGATTTCATGAGTAAGACACACAGTTATAGTATTTATAGTTTCCTCTAGTCATGCATTATTATTACGAGGAATCCTACCATACATTATATGGCCTCCTGCAGTCTTTAATAGGGTGACACATTTCTTTACCATACCCTTTACAAAGGAGGCATAATAGTCACTACCTATCAAAATATTTATTGGGCCTACAGAATCATCATTTATACCAGAAGGTGCTAAATTTACATTATGTGAAAGTCTTTCTGTAGCTTTACTAAGCCCTACTGTAGATATTTTCTCTGGGAGTCTATCTACAATTACTGCATTAACACGTTTTTTCTCATTGCCCAACCTGACAGTTACATAAACAGTGTCATACAATTGAGCCCTTTTATCTGAGAGAAAATCAGATAATTTTAGAGTGGTAGGATCGCCCATTTGTACTTTCATCCCATCAAGACATTAACGTTTAATGAAAGTACATTGGGATCCCTGGTCTAATAATCCAGTTACATTTGTTTATTTATGCCTTTTATCATCAATTTTTACCTGTAACACAGGTAAGGCTACTTCAGCAACACCATCATTATTAACATTAGCAGCAATTTTTACATTAGCTACTGTTTTGTAAGGATTGTCAACATTATCATTATTATCAACATTTTCATATAGACCCTTAAACATGACTATATGGTGTCTTCCTTTGTGGCATTGATAACAGTTGTTTAATTTGGCATGACAATCCTTTACATTGTGATTACCTAGACATCTGATACATCTGTCAAGTTCCTCCAATCTTTCAACTTTATCATTCCATGAATTGTGTGAAAATTTGTCTGGACTGCCTCCTAGTGAGTCGCCTACCCTGGCAAGCTCTGTTGACACCGAGCTCTGAGGTCGGTACCTCAGCCTCACAAGTGGCTTATAGGACAGATTTTCATAAATGACTGATGTTGCAAGAAATCTCGCCTGCATGCACATTTAAAGGACTAACTTACTTGGTGATGTAGAATCTATTCTGGTCTTCAACCTCCCTAAACTTAGCCCCTTTGGACTTCCCCTCAGAAACCATGTGCAACCGGGAGCCTTAGTTCCTGCAATATTCAATCGATATTAGTGACCTGCCTACACCTCAGAAATTCCTATTTCCAAGGGGGGGTGAATCCCCTAGAATACTATGCAGAAAGTGACACTAGCTTCTAGGTTGACAAGAGATGCTGGTATGTACTGGGCATGCATTGCCAGCTGCACAAAGGCCCACAGCTCAACTCACTCACAACTTCCCCCATACACTGGCCAGAATCCTAAGAAAAAGTGGAGGTCTTGTCTTACTGTATGGGCCTGACGGAGGAGGTTATCAACGGTACATCGAGGTGCCTCCACCAGATTTCCCCAGGTCTAATATGTGAAGACACGTGGGGCTGCCGCCTGCTGATCATGGCACGTGCTGTTCAGATGGTGTCTAGACTTAGAAGGAACCTCTGGCGTCTTCGAGACTCGTGCCTCGTCATTCAAACTTGGGCTGCCAGTTCTCCCTAGCTAACATAACCTAGTGTTTGCCTACATTCGGCCTATTACTACCTATGTTAAGGTCTTAGGTCTACATTATTATTATCTTCAGTTGCCTCAATAATCCTAATATTAGTGTACTAACAGTATAAACTACCTACTTCTTCCCTGAAGGGTAAATCTATGAATTAAGAAGTACCTTCCAACCACCTTCGCCAACCCGGGTGAGTGTGTTTTTGTTTTGGGTGGGTGTAAGGGCCCTCGAACGGTGTGTTTTTCCCCGTTGGGACTTCTCAGACCGAATAAGTTCCACCATCCTCCTGCCAGCAAAGGTAGGCGCTAAGTCTAAATCAAGTTCACCTTCCGCAAGCCCCCACGGTGGACCCTGGACATGAGTGCCGTCTGGCCACTCTCGTCGAGCAGACTCCAGTCTAACTTCAACCGTCCAGTTTCCCCTGCATGGACCTCTGGGGGTGTAAACTTGTTGGTTCCAGTGGTCTTAGCACCCTTTCCTTTAACATCTTTCATATGTCTAGCCTTGACTGAGCGGCTCTGTACTTTCCCACCCAGTGGCCCACATGCCCTGGTAGCCTTTCCTCCCACTGATACGAGGTTCCCTGGATTTAATGGCAATCTATCTCTTTATGTACCCTGTAAAAGTGTTTTCCCAAGGTGGCCGAGTGTTCCCCTGTAAAAGTGTTTTCCCAAGGTGGCTGAGTATTCATCACTCCCTACCTGGTTCAGCTTCCCTGGCGGTTCATCGTGTATACTGGTACTCATTATCACTACTACCCAAGCTATCATGGGGACAGCTTCTTCTCTATCTGGCGTGGCAGGGAATTCAGGTGGAATCCTGCCACCTATGATGTATCCTACTGGGGATCTGTATAAACCAATTCCTTCCCTAAGCGTCCATCGTGTAGACAGGAAGTCATCTATCTGATTGGCTCCCACCAGGATACCTACACTTCTGTGTCAGTGGTAATTCCCTGGTCTGCCAGCTTCACGTCAAGGTCTTTCAATCGCTTAGCTGCTGCAGCAAGACCTCTCACTGTAATTGCCATGGGTAACGTCTCTACCACCAAGGCTGTAATGTCTCTGCGATGTCCACCTAATTTGACTGTGACATCCACCACATCATAAGATCTAGGTGGGGCCTGACTTATAGCCCCTTCCAACATCACACTAACTTTCCTTGTGGCCTTCAACTTTAATTTAGCCACCAACTTCTTTGTTATCAAGGATACTTGTGCTCCTGAGTCAAAGAATAATCGGGTTGTTTTGGATCTGTGCCCATTCACAACCTTTGCCATGACTGTAGGTAGGGCAGCACCTCCATGATTCTCACTCGGATTAGAGACTTCACTCCCAGTAATCACGCTGGCTACCATTTCAGGCTCAGACTCACTTTCTATCTCTACCTGAGAGATATCCCTACTAGCCTGGGGTTCCCTTAAATTATTGGGACATAGTGCAGTATGGTGCTTACCTTTGCAACAGACTCGACACTCACTGAGCTGGGTGCCAGTCTCTCGCAAAGTGTTCCCCACAACACTTGAAGCAGTCTCAACTCCTTTAGTCTCTATTGCCTACTGCTCAGTGTTGTAT
This sequence comes from Cherax quadricarinatus, assembly GCF_038502225.1. NCBI lineage: Eukaryota > Metazoa > Arthropoda > Malacostraca > Decapoda > Parastacidae > Cherax > Cherax quadricarinatus. The sequence goes on along the minus strand of NC_091293.1, from coordinate 34,796,339 downwards.
ACTCCGAGCAACTCATGCTAGCCTGTTCGCCTTCACAGAACACGCATATTCTGGCATGAGTGCCTCTGAGGTTCTGCTTAGAGGTTCTTACCTTAGACACTTTTTTACTATAGTACACTCCAACGTTAGTCGTATGAGCTTTAGACTGATCTCTCGAGATCTTTGAGTAACTGTCTGGGTTTTTATGTGGTGATGGTGGTGACTCTTCTCTCACACCTATACTCAAATGAGAAACGAGATCTCCCAACCCCTCAACAATTTGTTGTATCGTGAACCTATTCATTAGATATTTTAAGTGTAACTCTTGCACTGTAGTGCTAGCCAGTTTCCTCTGAATCACCTGGCGAAGGACCCATTCTGAATCATCCTCATCAAGCAAATCTCTGAAACTATTTGTCAAGCTCATAATTTCAATACGGAACTTCTCTAGGCTTTGACGGTCATGTCGGCAAGCCTCTAGATCCATCAACCGATAAAGTATGGCCACTTTTATCTCTTCATTGTTGCCAAACATGCCTTCTAACTGGTCTTTGGCATGTTGGTAATTAGTGTCAGTAATCTGGTAGTGCCGGACCAAGTCTAAGGCACAAATACTGCAATCGCAAATATGATTGCAAATACTGCAAATTTGACTGCATCTGACAAATCGTTCCTGTCATCTATCTGGGTTTTAAACTGATCCCAGAAAGCAATGTACTCTGTTAGGGTTCCGTCAAATGTCGGTAAATTCAACTGGGGCAACATATTGACAGGTGTGTGGCTGTTTGTGGTACCTGCGGTGTTCGACACCACACTTAGAATACTAGCCTTTACTGTGCTTAACTTATCTTTGTACGTATTCATCTCCTGTTGACAATCTACATCATCCTTAGTGAATTCGTCCTGAGCCTGCTGAAGACTATCCTGGGATTCACCATCCTCAATAGCCTGTAGCTCATATGCTGAGAATGCTCGTTCGTAGGCTTCCCATTTTTCCTCCAAACGCTTCAAGCAGTCTTGCAAATCATCGCAGTCTACGTTACTGCGTTGGCTAGTAGCCTTGCACCTGTTGCGCGTTCTGTTCAGATGCCCTTTGTATGCCGCCACTGATCATTTTAAATTTGCTAACACTGAACCAGACTCTTCTGAACTCCCATCTGCCATTGTCGAGGTTTAATTAGGAGTTTGACACTAATTGTACTTTACTCAGTCCACCCCACAGTACGTCACAGTGTTAAGCAAGAATGAACGAGTCTCAAGGCTCCTCAACAAGTTTAACGATTTCCTTTGTTATATTGACTCTCCTCTTCAAGGGGGGCTCCTTGGCGTGGTGAAGAGGCTCTTGGTCTGAGGAATTAGACCTATCGGTCTTCTTCCTCAGACCGAACCTAATTACCCCCCAATCTCCCCTCCCCTATCCCATCCTCCCCATCCTCCCCTTTTTCCTTTCCTCCTCCTCCTCCCCACCCCTCCCTTTTGCCCTTCCTCTTTTTGTCCTTTGGGATTTCTCCCACAGGCGCGCTAGTTCCTAGGTAGAGGAAAGGATACCGGGGTCCATCCCATTCCGTTGAGGTTCTTAGCAGTGGCGTAGTTTGCCGTGGAATCTGGATCGCCTGGGGATGTCCCGATCCCTCTCCGGTATCCCGGAGTAGCTTTGGGTGTCTTTCGGGCGACGAGTGTATCTCTGGAAGCCACCTTTCGGATTCCGGGGGTGGTGGCCAAAGGAGGTATGCTTTGTGGTGGATATCCGGCCGCCCTCTCTTTTGTCCACCGAGGTAGCTCGGCAGATGTGAGGTTGCTATCCCGGATTGTTAGTTTACTAGCATGATGGGTAGGGTATGGCACGGGTTCCATGCTGCATCTGCGCTACTTGCGGTGCTGAGGTCCTCTTGGGTGCGGAGGGAGATTTCTGGCCCTTTCATTCCTCCTAGGACCTATCCCTCCCCGGTCCCCCCTTTTTTTTTTTATTTTTTTTTATTTTTATTTTCTTTTCTTCTTTCTTTTTTTTTTCTTAAAAACAAAAAGAAAGAAGTAACCTAACCATGGCAGCCCTAGTCCATGAACCTGGTACCCCCAGGCCCCTTCTTGATACCGCACCCCGTTCTGACCCCGCCTCATCTTTGGACCACTCTTCAGACATTCCTCATGCCTCTGTACCTATTGCCGGTGCTGTTTCCTCACCCACTTCAGGTACTGAGGCCTCGACTGACTCCTTCGATTTATCGGACCTTCGCTCTCCTCTGACTATGCTTCCGGCCTCTCCCTCTACGGTGCGGCAATTTTCAAATCGCCAACCCGTTCCACGTCGGACCAACTCTGGTCCCACGCCTAAACGCCAACGACAATTACCTGCTGATGATACTTCCCCACCTTCTCGTTCTTCTCAGAAACGATCGACACGTCCTTCACTACCTTTCCACACTCAGTTTCAGACTGAACAGTGGACTAAATTCTTCACTTTACGACCAACTTCCTCTACTGCCTATCTTTCTGACCATAGTATTGGCAAGGCACTCCTACGCCATGTTGGTAAAGATATTTCTTTTCATGCTCTTAAGAGCGGTACGCGCATCATTACCGTACAGAATGCTACCCAGGCTCATAAGCTCTCTCGTCTTTCCCATATCGATACTGTTCCTGTCACTCTTGAAAAACATCATTCCCTCAATTCTTGTAGTGGTACCATCATTCTGCCCCATACCATAGTTCAAAATTTCCAGACATGTGGCACTGACATTCTAGAACAGCTGGAACTCCAAGATCTCCCAATCCTCAAGGTAGACACTTACGTTCTTCCTGCCTGTGGGCGGAGACGATACCCTAGCAATGTGGCTCGTTTAACTTTTGACAGCTGAGAACTCCCATCCTCAGTTTATATAGCAGGACATCGGTTACAAGTTCGAAAGGTGATCCCTACACCACAACAGTGTAGAAATTGCTGGCGATTTGGCCATCCAGCGAAATATTACAGATCTATCGCCGAATGCCCAGTCTGTGGTGCCGATGACCATTCTAATACGTCTTGCAATCGATCTCCCTCTTGCCTTAACTGTCATGAGGCTCACCCTTCATACTCTCGCCGTTGTCAGGTCTATTTAAACGAGCGGGAAATCCGTTACCTCAAAGAGACAGAAGGTCTCCCTTATGCCATGGCAGTTTCTCATCTCCGCCTCCAAGGGAGACTCCCACGTGTTTCTTATTCCCGTGTTTCAAAACGTCCCCCCACTTCTGGTATTCCATCTTCTACACCCACCTCTGTGGTTACCTCTCCCATAATCACTCCTGTATCTAATCCTTTTGCTGTCCTCGGCTCAGACGTCCCTACTTCAACGCCTCAGTCTAATCTCGCTTCTTCGAGTTCTCTCTCGCAAGCCTCAGTATCGACGAGACCTCGTACGACACCTCCTCCCAATCGTCCCTCTACTTCTCAAAAGTCAAAAAAAGGTCCGTTAACACCTCCTACCCATCTTCCACCTCCTCATTTTACCCTCCCTGTCTCTGTCCCTGGTTCTTCCCCTCTCACTGGCTCAGTTACAAGTGCAGAGGTTCACCCTCCTCCTCGTAATGTACCTTCCTCCCCTGTTCCCTCCCAAGTTTCTTCCTCTTCTGCCACCTCCCAGGTTCCTGCCTCTTCTGTCCCCTGCCATGCTTCTCCAGTTCCCTCCACCCTTTCGCCCCCCCCCTACCTTGGTACAGTCCAATACAGTTCCAATCTTTACTCATCCTCCCCCTACCATTCCCAATATTGTCTCCTATACGACATCTCTGAATTCCGAAACACTTGAAGCAATCTCTGAATATATTGCAGAGACCAAACCATCAATGGACACTGATCCACCTTCCGCTCTTTCTCTCTCCTCTGCTCCATCTGCGCAACTCCTTTCTTCACAGCGCACCGTTCCTTCGCTGCTTGAACGTTTTCCACTGCCTCCGCATGTGGACTTTTCTAACCCTTCTAGTCTGTAGGAACCCTTACCTGCGGATTTCAAGTATCTTTATCATTGCCAATCATGGCCTATTTACAGTGGAATATACGTGGCCTCAGGGGTAATTGGGGTGAGCTTCAGATGTTACTCTCCCAGTTTGCCCCTGTTGGTGTTTGCTTACAGGAACCAAAATTACACTCTGCTGTTATTTCTCACATCTCAGGCTATAATTTATTGCATTCTTCAGATCCTTTTCCTGATGGGATCTTTAATGAAAGTGCCCTTCTTCTTTGCACTGATATTCCGTACCATCAGCTATTTGTTCATACTTCGCTGCATTACACAGCAGCCCGTATCCACTTACATAGGTGGTATACGCTCTGTTCTTTATATCTCTCTCCTCGGGCATTATCTATTCCGGATTTTGCCTTCCTTGTTTCGTCATTACCGCCACCGATTTTGTTACTTGGTGATTTTAATGCCCACCATTTCCTCTGGGGGGGGTCTCACTGTGATTCCCGTGGAATTCAGTTAGAGGCTTTTCTTGCCACCCACCCCCTCCATGTTTTAAATACAGGTACTCGCACCCATTTTGATCCTCGGACTCATACTCTCTCTTGCATCGATCTCTCAGTCTGCTCTTCCTCCGCCGCATTAGACTTCACTTGGTCTGTTCTCCCGGACTTACATGACAGTGATCATTTCCCAATCATTCTTACTTCCCCTTCATATTTGCCACCTCTTCGCACCCCACGCTGGCAATTTAATCGGGCAAATTGGAACCTTTACTCACACCTAACTGTTTTTAAAGAGGTTCCTTCTTCGTCCTCCATCGATGAGCTTTTACACCTCTTCTCGTCCTCCATTTTCACCGCAGCTTCTCATTCTATACCCCAAACTTCGGGCAGGCATTCTCAGAAATGCGTGCCTTGGTGGTCTCCTGCTTGTGCTCGTGCAGTACGTTTGAAACGCGCTGCATGGGGCAGGTACCGGTACAATAGAACCACAGAGCGACTCCTTGATTTTAAACAGAAGCGTGCGATCGCTCGCCGTGTCATCCGTGACGCTAAACGCACTTGCTGGCGAGATTATGTCTCCACCATCACCTCTGCTTCCTCTATGAGTGCAGTCTGGAAAAAAGTACGAAAACTGAGTGGTAAATATTCTCCTGACCCGGCTCCTGTTCTGCGGGTTGCCGGTGTTGATATAGCAAACCCACTAGATGTTGCCAATGAAATTGGCAATCATCTGGTCCGTATTTCTCAGGGACTCCATCTATGCCCCTCATTTATTTCCTCAAAGTCTGCCAGAGAGTTAGCACCCTTGGACTTTTCTTCTCTCAGAGAAGAACAGTATAATGTGCCTTTTACACTTCAAGAACTGGAGGCAACACACTCAGCTTGTCGATCATCGGCAGCTGGGCCCGACGACATTCATATTCGTATGCTACAACATTTACATCAGTCAGCCCTTGCAGTCCTATTACGCCTTTACAATCTTATTTGGTCACAAGGAGTTCTTCCACAGCTGTGGAAATCCGCCATTGTTCTCCCTTTCCGCAAACCAGGCACTACGGGACATGAAACCTCCCACTATCGTCCCATTGCTCTTACCAGAGCAGTTTGCAAAGTAATGGAATGCCTAGTAAATAGACGTTTAGTGTGGTATTTAGAGACACACAACAGTCTCTCCACTCGTCAATATGGCTTTCGTAAGGGACGTTCTACCATAGACCCCTTACTACGCTTGGATACGTATGTTCGTAATGCCTTTGCGAATAACCACTCAGTTATTGCCATATTTTTTGACCTTGAGAAGGCATATGACACAACTTGGAGGTATAATATTTTAGCCCAAGCCCACTCCTTAGGCCTTCGAGGCAATCTACCATCCTTCCTTAAGAACTTTTTAACTGACAGGCATTTCCGTGTTCGGGTTAATAATGTGCTCTCCCCGGACTTTATCCAAGCTGAAGGTGTCCCCCAGGGATGTGTTCTGAGCACAACACTTTTTCTCCTTGCTATTAATGATTTGGCCTCTAGTCTTCCATCAAATATTTGGTCATCACTCTATGTTGATGACTTCGCTATTGCCTGTGCAGGCGCTGACTGTCACCTCCTTACAGTTTCTCTCCAACATGCAGTCGACCATGTTTCCAATTGGGCCACCACACGTGGGTTTAAATTTTCCAGCACTAAAACCCACCAAATCACTTTCACTAGACGCTCTGTCATCTCCGATCATCCTTTGTACCTCTATGGCTCCCGTATCCCTGAACGTGATACAGTCAAGTTTCTGGGCCTCCTCTTTGATCGTAGGTTATCCTGGAAACCTCACATTACCTCTCTGAAGGCAACTTGTCACAGCCGGCTGAACCTTCTTAAAACCCATGCTCATCTTTCGTGGGGAGCTGATCGTCGAACCCTCCTTCACCTACATTCCACCCTTATTTTATCGAAACTTGATTATGGTGACCAGATCTATTCAGTGGCATCTCCTGCTACTCTCTCTAGCCTTAACCCCATTCATCACCAAGGATTACGTTTATGCCTTGGTGCTTTTCGCTCTTCCCCTGTCGAGAGCCTCTATGCAGAAGCGAACGTTCCATCCTTATCCGATCGCCGTGATGCCCATTGCCTGCGCTACTATGTACGCTCTCATGATCTCCGCAATCCTTCCATTTATAGAATGGTCACTGATATTAGTAGACATTCTTTATTTGTTCGCCGCCCCTGTTTACTCCGTCCCTTCTCTCTTCGCCTTCACTCGCTCTTGTCTTCTCTTCAACTACCACCTTTCTATGTACATGTAGCATCTCACTTTTCCCTGCCCCCCTGGGAAGTTCCAGCTGTTCGAGTCTGTTCTTTCTCCCTCCCTTGCTCGAAAGCCCAACTGTCTACGGTCGCTTCCCGCTCTCTTTTTCTTGACCACTTTCACTCTCATTCTCATGCCATTGCTGTGTACACAGATGGCTCTAAGTCTTCTGACGGCGTAGGATTCGCAGCAGTGTTTCCGGACAGCGTCGTACAAGGGCATTTACTATCTTCGGCTAGTATTTTTACTGCTGAATTATATGCCATCCTTACAGCACTTATCCGTATTGCATCTGCATCTATGCCTGTGTGATCATTTGTGGTTGTCTCAGACTCCCTTAGCGCTTTACAGGCTATACAAAAATTTGATACACCTCACCCCTTAGTCCTCCGTATCCAACTTTGGCTACGCCGCATCTTTACCAAGCATAAAGATATTGTTTTTTGTTGGGTCCCTGGTCATGTTGACGTACAGGGCAATGAACAGGCAGACACTGCTGCGCGGTCAGCAGTACATGACCTACCAGTTTCTTATAGAGGTATTCCATTTACGGACTATTTTGCTGCAATATCTTCCCACCTTCACACCCGTTGGCAACAACGTTGGTCTACTATGCTCGGCAACAAACTTCAATCTATTAAACCGAGTATAGGTTACTGGCCGTCTTCTTATCACCAGTGTCGAGGTTGGGAGACTACTCTCTCCCGTCTTCGCATTGGCCATACTCGTCTTACTCATGGATATCTCATGGAGAGGCGTCTTGCTCCTCTCTGTGAGAATTGCCAAGCTCCATTATCAGTCAGCCACATTCTGTTGGACTGCCCACTTTATCAACGAGCACGCAGAATTTACCTCTGTCGTCGTCTTCACTCCGCTGCTCTCTCTTTACCTTCCCTTCTCGCTGATGGACCCACCTTTCATCTGGACTCTCTCATTGACTTTTTGACAACGACTGACTTCACAAATTCTGATACCTTCAGCCCTTTCTACTTCAATCTCTTGCTACCCTCTACCCCCGTACTATCCCCTGCCCCGCTGTTTTCTGTAACCTGCTGATCATCACCCCTCCCTTCTGCCATCCAATTCCCTTGCTTCCTTCCCTACCCTGCAGCGCTGTATAGCCCTTGTGGCTTAGCACTTCTTTTTGATTATAATAATAATATATTGACTCTACTCTGACTTAAAATGTACACTGTTAGCTCTCAACCCCAACTGAAATGTATACCAATGTGAAAGCTTAACCTAGCAATTTCCTGTACAATGTAAGCAAATAATTACAGGACTCTACCTAGTCTGTGGTACAAGTCACAAATCCCACATTAAAATGAATCAAAGACAATGAAAATTGCACAAAAATGCAGTATACAAATTAAAATCACTTGGTTAGCACAAATAAATTCAACAATTCAACTTGTGAAACAGTAAATAAAAAATGTGTGTAAACAGCTTGGCCTAACTGTGCCCAGCTTACTCAGTCCAGCGTGGATGGTTGGATAAGGTAAATCCTTACCTAACTAATGTGCCATAGCCTAAACCTGGCTTAGAATACACATAAAATAATAACTAGGTTAAATCAGTCCTAGCTACTATAACTGTTGTAAATATTGCACAAGCCTAGCCTAACTGTGGCTACCTTGCAAATCCACTCTAAGTAATTAACACACAAGTCTCCTACTCTGGATTACTTGTAATCACTGTAAATAATTAAATTCACAAGCTTCTCTAGCCTACCTGGCCTGCCTGTAAATTACTGCAAATAACTTTTGTGTATAGTCAGCTTGGCCTAGCCTCTGAGTTAACTCTGGGCCTGGGTGCTAACTTAACCTAGCTCTGTTAAACTGGTTCCTAACTGTTGCCTAGCTATGTTAATTTTAACCTAGCTATTCCACATCATGGTTCAAAGGACCACTTGTGAAAATTTGTCTGGACTGCCTCCAAGTGAGTCGCCTACCCTGGCAAGCTCTGTTGACACCAAGCTCTGAGGTCGGTACCTCAGCCTCACAAGTGGCTTATAGGACAGATTTTCATAAATGACTGATGTTGCAAGAAATCTTGCCTGCATGCACGTTTAAAGAACTAACTTGGTGATGTAGAATCTATTCTGGTCTTCAACCTCCCTAAGCTTAGCCCCTTTGGACTTCCCCTCAGAAACCATGTGCAACCAGGAGCCTTAGTTCCTGCAATATTCAATCGATATTAGTGACCTGCCTGCACCTCAGAAATTCCTATTTTCAAGGGGGGGGGGTGAATCCCCTAGAATACTATGCAGAAAGTGACACCAGCTTCCAGGCTGACAAGAGATGCTGGTACGTACTGGGCATGCACTGCCAACTGCACAAAGGCCCACAGCTCAACTCACTCACAACTTTCCCCAGACACTGGCCAGAATCCTAAGAAAGAGTGGAGGTCTTGTCTTACTGTATCGGCCTGATGGAGGAGGTCATCTATGGTACATCGAGGTGCCTCCACCAGATTTCCCCAGGTCTAATATGTGAAGACACGTGGGGGTGCCACCTGCTGATCACGGCACATGTTGTTCAAATGGTGTCTAGTCTTAGAAGGAAGCTCTGGCGTCTTCGAGACCCACGCCTCATCGTTCAAACTTGGGCTGCCAGTTCTCCCTAGCTAACATAACCTAGTGTTTGCCTACATTCAGCCTATTACTACCTATGTTAAGGTCTTAGGTCTACATTATTATTATCTACAGTTGCCTCAATAATCCTAGTATTAGTGTACTAACAGTATAAACTACCTACTTCTTCCCTGAAGGGTAAATCTATGAATTAAGAAGTACCTTCCAACCACCTTCGCCAACCCGGGTGAGTGTGTTTGTGTTTTGGGTGGGTGTAAGGGCCCTTGAACAGTGTGTTTTTCCCCGTTGGGACTTCTCGGACTGAATAAGTTCAAACAAATTGTATGCATTGCAATTCTTAGAAAAATGAGTACCCTTGCAGAAAAGACAATCTCTTTTCTTTGACTGGTTTCTTATTAACTGGGCTCCTCTTAGGAGGGTACTTGTTCTTCTTACCTTGTGGAGAATCATTATTTCTGATTCCTGATACTTGATATGTACCTATGCAACTCTTATTAGTAGATGAATTCTGATTATTAACATTGGGATAATTTTTCCCTTTGTGAAACTTGACAGATACCTCAGAGTTATTATGTGTTGCATCTTTAAAATGAGTTGGTTGGCTGGTCTGCAACTGAACAATTAATTCTTGTAGACCTAGTCTTATTTCCTCCAGACCAAAATAACCTTTGTGATACTTGTTCGAGAGTCATTCAAGTGTTTTACAGCTTAATTTATTCTGTACAATGGCACTCAATAACCAGTCTGATTCCTTCAGATTATGTTTATTACTTAAAATTTTGAGAGTGCTCTCCAGTTTAACTCTAAGCTGCTGTAAACCTTTGTGTGATCTGGAGATTTTAAATTAACAATGATATTCACTAGATCCAACCTACTTTGTTCTATATTACCATAAGTGACCTTCAACAAGTCAACTACTTCCTTGTAAAAGTCAGCTACATTGGGAAAGGTTTCTATGAGTATGTGAGCATCTCCTCTTATCTGTCCTTTGAGGGAAAATAATTTAGTTTCATATGCTAGGTCATTCCTATCATGCACAGCTGCTTTAAAAATTTACCAAAATTCCTCCCAATTTTCTCCAGGATTAAATACAGGTAAACATAATTCTGGGAGTTTTGGCAAAGACATCTTATTTGTTGGAGAAGATTGATTAACTGCCTGATTTACACATTTTAATTTCAAAGCCTGACTTTTACAAGAAAGAATCTTTTCTTCTAATTCAAAATGCTGATTAATCATGAGATCCACTTCAGTCTCATCTACACAGTTTACTAACAAATCTCCTTCATATTTGTTGTAATATAATTTGTATGAATCATATCTATTACCTAAAGCATCTAAATACAATTTTAAATCATCAGTATTCACAGTTTCTTGATTCATTAATTCCAAACATTTATTATATGCTTTTGTTACATGACCTTTTCTAGCCTGTAGTGATGCTTCTTTTGCTCTATATTCCATATGTTTGTCTTCTACATTAATTTCCTCATTTTCAGCCATGATGCAATGTATTAAATTCAACTTAATTAATAACACTGATTATGTACTAAATTATGCACTTCATAAATGTAAATATCACAACTTACCTTTGAATAAATCTTAGCTACACTTGAGCTTAACAATTACATGTAAGAAAATTATAATATAAATTTTAAATGCATTAATATGAATCCTAGCCAGACTTGGCTTATCCTTGCCAGACTTGGCTTAGCAAACTTAATATTATACACACTAATAGAAATCCTAGCTACTTGAGCTTAGCAATTACAAGTAAGAAAATTATAATATAAACTTTAAATATACATTTATATAATGTTAGCTACACATGTGCTTAGTAATTACCCATGTAAGAAAATTATAATATAAATTTTAAATACACAATAATGTTAGCCAGACTTAGCTTAGCAAATTTAATATTGTAATAATTATAATCCACTACACATTAAGTAAATTTGGGACCTAACATCCACCTCCTTCTGTCATTTCACATATAATTATTAAGTAATTAGTTCACTAATTAATGACTTCACTAATTACATCCAGTTCGATCAAGGACCAACGGGCTTTTAAATTGTGGAAAATTACATTTATCTGGATGTAACTCATAAGGTACATACCAGTAAATGGTAACAAAGATTATTATTTATCAAAGTTATAGACACAAGTAGGAATTTTGGAACACCTAGGTCGCAAAAAAAGTCCCTCTTCGATACCTACCACTGTCATATCCACAAGTTGCTCTAGACCTATATTAATTACAAATGAAATGTACATCACCAGGATTTCTGGTAAAATTATTATAATTTTGTGGACTGTATGTTAAAATTAATAAATGATTACATATGCACATTTATATAACAGAAGGAGAATTTATATCTTAATACCACTCGCCAACTAGTCTGGAGATTACTGTGTGTCATGTCTAACTCCTGTATAAAATTTGTGAAGAAACTGGCCAGAATCTAACATAAAATAAGACACTTAGCTTGAGTAATATCCTGTTTCCGTCTAAATAGAATCCTCTCCTTTCGCCTGATTTTTCACGTCATGCAGGGCTGCACATACAACAATTTCGGCTCCTATTTGAGAGGTTTTACGCCCAATATAACCTCAAGAGCGACGAAAATTCTTCCTATTTTCACTAACGTTTTTCTTGGCCAGTTCAAAAGACAATGGCGAGTCCTCGTCTGTGTAGGCGCAGAGCTTCCCATTTTTTATAACATAATTTTTATTAAATACAATATATTTTATTAATTTACATACAAATACACTATTTTCGGAAAATATACCATATTTTCCACAGGTTGTGAGTGTTGTGGGATGTGGGTGTTGTGGGTTGTGGGTGTTGTTGTACAACTAGAGATGCCGAAAAAGAGGTGATTCTGTTGTAAGTGTTTGTGTGTGTTTGGTTTGTGTTCGTTTTTTGCACTCATGTTATATCTTAGCTGGAGCTGAGTGTACTCATAGAAATTGGTAATCATGTTGGTTATAGTGATTTGAGGGGATTTGTGTGAAAATGGGTGTTAGTCTGTGATACTGATCTTAGTTTATGGTGATTTTGGTGGTGTATTGACTTTATTCAGTGGTGTTTTAGTAGTATTCAGTGGTGCATTTGGGAGTACTCAAATGGTGTTTGAGCCTATTCAACGGTGTTTTTGAAGCTGTTCAAATGATGTGGAAGAGTATTTATGAAGGTGTTCTGGGAGTATTCAGTGGTGATTTGGCGGTCTTCAAATGATGTATGGGTGTGTTTTGATGGTGCTCAAAGTAATCTGGGGTTGTTCTGTAGTGAGTTAAAGGATGTTGATGACAGAATATTTCTTCACAGTTATTGAGAAAAAGTATGTGTGTGCGTGCATGTGTGCGTGCATGTGTGCGTGCATGTGTGTCTGTGTGTGTGTGTGTGTGTGTGTGTGTGTGTGTGTGTGTGTGTGTGTGGGTGGGTATTAACTTTGTAATATGTAAAATTGTGACTAATGAATTTATCGAAAAGTGGTTATAAGTTGTAAGTGTTGTGGCGACTTTTTCTGATGAAATAGTTAAAACGAGAAAAACTGTGGGTTATGAGTGAAAATTGTGCCTTGTTGTGAGATGGTGGGAGAGAGAGATGTTGGGAGATGGGTGGGTGGATGTGAGGAGGTAAGGTTTGGGGGGTGGGGAGAAGAGGTAAGAAGAGGATTATATTAGAATTTTAATGAAATATGTGAATTTTACTGAAATTAAAGGTATTGTGTGAATATATTTTAAAAGAATGGATTGAGTAGTATATCTACGCTTAAATTCTCTCTATGGTAGAAATGAGTGTTGGTGTTCAGGTAGAGAGAGAAGGTTTCTTGGTGGGGACTGACATGAGATTTTAATCTGAAGGTAAATCAGATAAGATTCGCCAAGCAGTCTTTGCCAGTCGGCAGATGTCTGAGGCCTGGTCACAGACCGGGCCGCGGGGGCGTTGACCCCGGAACTCTCTCCAGGTAAACTCCAGGTAAACTGTGAGGAGAGTGAATCTTTTGTTGTTTTTTGTAAAAAATTGCAGATTGTTGTGTGTATTAACGAAAATGAGGAATTACTTGGGTTATCCTGGGTTAAGAGCGAAAATGTGTAATGTTTTCCCTATGTAATGAAGAAAATGTAATACTTTAAAATGGAAAATATTAGTGTTATCCTATGTTTACTTCATTTAAGTTAACAAAAAAAGTAACTTAGTTGATTTTAAGTTAATAAGGGGACACAGAGTGACCTAGCTTGATCAATCCTGTTGTGTCCTGAGTGAGGTTATCACGTGACGTCACTGACCGCTGAGTAAATACAGGTGGGGTGACGTCATGCATGTGAGGAAGTTACTTGTTTAGAACTGCATAGACCCAAAAATTTGATCCAAGGAAGTGGAGGGAAAATCTTTGTATTATTGATATCGAGAAAAAGTTGACTCAAGGAGATGGATTTTTTTTGGGGGGGTGGGGAGATGGAGAGGGTGTTCTTGATCTGAGGGGTTGGAGCAGGGAAATTGGGATTGAGAGGGTGATGGTGATCTTGAACCGAGGAAGTGGAGCAGGGATTTTGGGATGGGGGTGCAGTTGGGAGGTGTGGGTGAGAGAGAGGCGTTGATCCAAGGAGATGGAGCAGGATTAGATGGTATGAGAGATGGAAATGGGTGGTGGGAGGTGGGGGGAGAAGGAGGGTAGCCCAAATATTCATATTATTAATATCGAGAAAAAGTTGATCCGAGTAGTTGGATAATACAAGAAAATAATTTTTATTTTTGGGTGATGGACGTCTTGATCCAAGGAAGTGGAGGAGAAATATTGGGTTTAGAGGGTATGGGGAGATGGAAGTGGGAGGGGTACCACAGGGGGTAACCTCAAAAACTTGATCCGAGGAGTTAAGAGATTACAAGGAAATGGATTTTTTTTTGGGGGGGGGGATGGAGGTCTTGATCCAAGGAAGTGGAGGAGAAATATTGGGTTTAGAGTTTATGGGGAGATGGAAGTGGGAGGGGTACCCATAGGGGGAACCTAAAAACTTGATCCGAGGAAGTGGAGAATATAAGAAAATGAAAAATTTTGGGGGGATGGAGAGGGAGGTCTTGATCCAAGGAAGTAGAGCAAGAATATTTGGACATAGAGGGTAGAAGTGGATGGTGGGAGGTGTGGGGGGAGAGTGTTGATCCGAGGAGATAGAGAGCACAAGAAAATGAAATTCAAAAAAAATTCGAAAAAAATCGGAAAAAATCGGGGAGCTGGGGCGATCCGGCGGGCACTGCAGAAGGCACTGCAGGGGCGGCACAGGCGCGGGCGGGCGCGGGTGGGCGCGGAATACACCGCTCTGTGATACACCGCTCTGTGTACACCGTATAGAAGAAAACTTCACTACTAACCTTCGCAGATCGTCGAGGGAGAGATGACAGCATCACTAAGATAAGTTGATGTTCAGGTTGTGATAATGTTGAAATTTCCGCCAATATGGTAGGTAAAAAGAAATGAAATACAACTAATGCGACATTTTATTTGGGCAACGTTTCGCTCTTCAGGAGAGCAAAACGTTGCCATAATAAAATATCACACGAGTTGCACATGTGTCCTTTTACTAAAGATGTTCAAGTTAGCTGTTATCCGTGTAGTTTCCTGTTGTCAAGGAGCATCGGTTTGCGTACAACGCGTAAACAGAAGTTAAGGAAGAGTTGCTCATTTATTCTTTCTAACGTTAAGGAGGGTTGAAAGTACCAGTCATTCCAAAAATTCGTGGAATTCCCGAAGTTTTCTTTCCAGTGGATGTGGTATCGAGATTTCATGTGACTGCTAATCCAACTTTTCTACCAATGCGGAGTGTTGAAAGCCCCAATCATTCCAAAAAGTCTGTTACTGCGCGAGTGTTACCGCGGAAGTGTTACCACGGGAGTGATATCGCGGGAGTGATATCGCGGGAGTGATATCGCGGGAGTGATATCGCGGGAGTGATATCGCGGGAGTGGTATCGCGGGAGTGGTATCGCGGTAGTGTTTTTCCGGGAGTGTTCTCAGGAAACAAAAAATTTACATTACCTCAAAACTGTTGAGGATAGAACAGGTGGCATGGCCCCAGCATCAGCTGCCTCACCCAGCACTATCTGGCTACCCCAGCACTGACTACCATAGCGCTAGCTGAATACCCAAGAACTATTTGAATACCCCAGCACTAGCTAGGTACCCTGAGCATCAGCTGACTACCCCAGCATCAGCTGGCTACCCCAGCATCAGCTGGCTACCCCAGCATCAGCTGGCTACCCCAGCATCAGCTGACTACCCCAGCATCAGCTGGCTACACTCATCCAGAGACCATCTTTCATCATGAATAGTCAGTTTCAGTTATACAATTGATTATCTCGCCTCCACCTCATCATAATAATTTTTTTCCATATTGTTTAATGAAAGTCTAAGATTTTACGATATATTGTGAGGCTATATACAGAATGTGTGTGTGTGTGTGTGTGTGTGTGTGTGTGTGTGTGTGTGTGTGGAGGTATAACGTGTGTGTGTGTGGAGGCATAACGTGTGTGTGTGTGTGTGTGTGTGTGTGTGTGTGTGTGTGTGTGTGTGTGTGTGTGTGTGGAGGTGTAACGTGTGTGTAGAGGTATAACGTGTGTGTGTGTGTGTGTGTTTGTGTGTGTGAGGGGTAGGTATAACGTGTGTAGGTATAACATGGGTAGAAATAACATGTGTGTGTGTGCGTGTGTTAAGGTATAACATGTGTGAATAACATAACGTGTTTCAGGAGGAATAGTGTGTATGAAGAGGAATAACATGAGGTATAGCGTGTTTATGAGGGATAAGGGGTGCGTGTGTGTGTGTGTGTGTGAGGAGGTATAGCATGTGAGTGAGGAGTATTAGCGTGCGAGTGAGGAGGTATAACGTGAAAGGAGGCATAACTGTGATACTTTCTGTAAATGTAGGCTGAATGGTACTCAAGTTCCTTGTATAAATGGACCTGGAATACATGGATCTGGAATACATGGATCTGGAATACATGGATCTGGTATACATGCACCTGGGAGCTGTGTATTAATACGTAGTGTTCACATTACAGGTAGGTGAACCTTCACAGATCGTCGAGGGAGAGATGACAGCATCACTAACGTAAGTTGATGTTCAGGTTGTATGTTGAAATTACCGAATTATGGTATGTAAAAAGAAACAAAATACTACTAATGCGACATAATATTCTGGCAACGTTTCGCTCTCCAGGAGAGCGACACGTTGCCATAATCAAATGTCACATTAGTTGCACTTGTGTCCTTTTACTAAAGATGTTTAAGTTAGCTGTTATCAGCGTAGTTTCCTGTAGACAAGGAGCATCGGTTTGCATACTGCATGTCAACAGAAGTTAAGTTAGAGTTGCTCATCGGAGGGTTGAAAGCACCAGTCATTCCAAAAATTCGGGGAAATCCTGTACTTTTCTATCCAGTGGATGTGGTATCGAAGTTCCATATGACTGCTCATCCAACTTTTCTACTGTTGCGGAGTGTTGAAAGCCCCAATCATTCCAAAAAAGTCGTGTTATCGCTTGAGAGTGTAATCGCTTGAGAGTGTAATCGCGTGAGTGTAATCGCGTGAGTGTAATCGCGTGAGTGTAATCGCGTGAGTGTAATCGCGTGAGTGTAATCGCGTGAGTGTAATCGCGTGAGTGTAATCGCGTGAGTGTAATCGCATGAGTGTAATCGCATGAGTGTAATCGCATGAGTGCAATCGCATGAGTGTAATCGCATTCTTCATACTCCTCTCTTGGCCTCCTGCAGTTCTGTGGTGGGTTATACATCACTTCAATGACTAATTTATGTTCTGCAGACTGAATTGTACCTACTAGGTAGTCCCTTTCTCCAATCACGTCCATGCCTTTCATTTCCTCAAATCCCCATCAGTTTTTTGAGCAGTGCAACCCCTCCTCCCCCTCTACTCCTTCTGTCTTTCCTCAGGATCTGATATCCCGGTGGGAAGATTGCGTCTGTTATTGTCTCAGCGAGTTTCATTTCTGTGACTGCTATGATGTCTGGGGATTTCTCGCTGATTCTTTCGTGCCACTCATATTTATTCGTTATTCCGTCCGCATTTGTGTACCAAACTTTCAGCTTCATTTCTATCACTGTGGTCCTGGGAGAATATTGGGGCTGGGGGAGTGAGAGCCTTGGTGGGGGCCTATTGGGGGCTGTGGTGTGGGTGGGGTTTGTGATGAGGGGGGTGGGGTCAGAATGCCTATAAGGGGCAGCTGTTGGGGTGAGGTTTGTGATGTGAGGGTTGGTGGCAGAGGGAACAGTGTGGGGGTTTTGTTTAGATTGCTCAGTTGCGTTGGGATTGTCGCAATTGGAGTCTTTCTCTGGAAGTTTCTGTGGGTGTGTTTGCCCTTCCTCCTGTGCCTGGGTCCTGCTCATCTTCATCATTGCCTCTTGTTCCTCCTTGCGTCTCTGTACCCTCACTTTCAGTGTAGTCCTTCTTGTGTTCTGTCGTGATCAAGGTATACTCCCTGGTACCCCGGTTTGTCCCTCAGTCGTGCTTTCTCTTGCAGGATCCTGGTTTGGGCTGAATCTTCCTTGAAAATTACTTTGACAGGCCGTTTCCTTCCACTCGCAAACCACCCAATTCTTCGAAAATTTGTCACCTGGGTCATATCACCCTCACCTGTTGTTTTCATGATGCCTTCAATCATTTTTTCCTCCTATTTTATTCGAAGTTTTCCCCTTTGGCTTCTTGGAGCCCATAGACAAAAACTGACCTCTCCCTTTCCTCCTCCCACTGAGTCTCCATTTCCATCCTCTGAGGTGTTTTAGTTCCCTCCATTGAAATGTTCTTGACTTCAATCCCTGTCCTTTCTGAAACTTCTATGCTCAGTGAACTGTCTTTCATGATTAGCTGTTCCTTGCTACTGCAGTTGGCTGTTAGTCTCAGCATATAACATACCTTCATTGTCTTCAGACCTGTCATTTGATCTTAGTGTGCTCCTCGTCTTTTTCCTGGCCCCACGTGGGTCTGATAGGGCCTTGGCGTATGGCATATCTCCTTTGTTTCTTACTGTCCTCTTGTCTGTGCCTGACATAGAATTTCCTGATGTCGCATCTGAATTGTCATTTGTCTCTCTATTCTGTTTTAGGTTTTTTAGTTTCTCTTCTAAGCACTGTATCCTAGCTTCTGCTGCTAAGACCTGTAGCTCCCACTTCCTGCACTCTTCAGCTATCCTCCCCTCCTCCATTATCTTGCCAAGCTCTTCTATCTTCCTTCCCCACTCTTCCTCCCTTTTTTGGAGCTCTAACTCCCAGTCTTTCCTCCCTGGTTCGTCCACCAGATCTCTAAGGCCACCCATTTTTTTTTCTTACCATGATGACTCTTCAGGTCACTTGTTCTATCTTGGCTGGAATATTGCTGCACACTAACAGCACCTTTCAAGTCAGGTGAAATTGCTGACCTAGAAAATGTACAGAGAACCTTCACAGCACGCATAACAGAGATAAAACTCCTCAATTACTGGGAGCGCTTGAGGTTCCTGAACCTGTATTCCCTGGAATGCAGGCAGGAGAGATACATGATTATATACACCTGGAAAATCCTAGAGGGGCTAGTACCGAACTTGCACACGAAAATCACTCACTACGAAAGCAAAAGACTTGGCAGACGATGCAACATCCCCCCCAATGAAAAGCAGGGGTGTCACTAGCACGTACGTAAAGAGACCATACAATAAGTGTCAGGGGCCCGAGACTGTTCAACTGCCTCCCAGCATACATAAGGGGATTACCAATAGACCCCTGGCAGTCTTCAAGCTGGCACTGGACAAGCACCTAAAGTCAGTTCCTGATCAGCCGGGCTGTGGCTCGTACGTTGGTTTGCGTGCAGCCAGCAGTAACAGCCTGGTTGATCAGGCTCTGATTCACCAGGAGGCCTGGTCACAGACCGGGCCGCGGGGGCGTTGACCCCCGGAACTCTCTCTAGGTAAACAGAAAGAAGCTTATGTATTTTACCACATAGAGAAGTTTATGTATTTTCAGGGCGTGTGTGTGTGGGGGGAGGGAGAAGGCTAGAGGAGAGAGAGAGAATAAGAGGGGGAGGGAGAAGGCTAGAGGAAGGAGAGAGAGAATAAGAACGGGAGGGAGGATAAGGTGAGGGATAAGACTAGGGGAGAGAGAAACGAGAGGGGGGAGAGAAAGGGTAAAGAGAGGGAGAGAGAGAGAGGGGGGAGAGGAGGGTGACCTGGAGTTTACCTGGAGAGAGTTCCGGGGGTCAACACCCCCGCGGCCCGGTCTGTGACCAGGCCTCCTGGTGGATCAGAGCCTGATCAACCAGGCTGTTACTGCTGGCTGCACGCAAACCAACGTACGAGACACAGCCTGGCTGATCAGGTACCGACTTTAGGTGCTTGTCCAGTGCCAGCTTGAAGACTGCCAGGGGTCTATTGGTAATCCCCCTTATGTATGCTGGGAGGCTGTTGAACAGTCTCGGGCCCCTGACACTTATTGTATGGTCTCTTAACGTGCTAGTGACACCCCTGCTTTTCATTGGGGGGATGTTGCATCATCTGCCAAGTCTTTTGCTTTCGTAGTGAGTGATTTTCATGTGCAAGTTCTGTACTAGTCCCTCTAGGATTTTCCAGATGTATATAATTATGTATCTCTCCTGCCTGCATTCCAGGGAATACAGGTTCAGGAACCTCAAGTGCTCCCAGTAATTGAGGTGTTTTATCTCCGTTATGCGCTGTGAAGGTTCTCTGTACATTTTCTAGGTCAGCAATTTCACCTGCCTTGAAAGGTGCTGTTAGTGTGCAGCAATATTCCAGCCTAGATAGAACAAGTGACCTGAAGAGTATCATCATGGGCTTGGCATCCCTAGTTTTGAAGGTTCTCATTATCCATCCTGTCATTTTTCTAGCAGCTGCGATTGATACAATGTTATGGTTCTTGAAAGTGAGATTCTCCAACATGATCACTCCCAGGTCTTTGACGTTGGTGTTTCGCTCTATTTTGTGGCCAGAATTTGTTTTGTACTCTGATGAAGATTTAATTTCCTCGTGTTTACCATACTTGAGTAATTGAAATTTCTCATCGTTGAACTTCATATTGTTTTCTGCAGCCCACTGAAAGATTTGGCTGATGTTCGCCTGGAGCCTTGCAGTGTCTGCAATGGAAGACACTGTCATGCAGATTTGGGTATCATCAGCAAAGGAAGACACGGTGCTGTGGCTGACATCCTTGTCTATGTCAGATATGAGGATGAGGAACAAGATGGGAGCGAGTACTGTGCCTTGTGGAACAGAGCTTTTCACCGTAGCTGCCTCGGACTTTACTCTGTTGACTACTACTCTTTGTGTTCTGTTTGTGAGGAAATTATAGATCCATCGACCAACTTTTCCTGTTATTCTTTTAGCACGCATTTTGTGCGCTATTACGCCATGGTCACACTTGTCGAAGGCTTTTGCAAATTCTGTATATATTACATGTGCATTCTTTTTGTCTTCTAGTGCATCTAGGACCTTGTCGTAGTGATCCAATAGTTGAGACACAGGAGCGACCTGCTCTAAACCCATGTTGCCCTGGGTTGTGTAATTGATGGGTTTCTAGATGGGTGGCGATCTTGCTTCTTAGGACCCTTTCAAAGATTTCTGTGATATGGGATGTTAGTGCTATCGGTCTGTAGCTCTTTGCTATTGCTTTACTGCCCCCTTTGTGGAGTGGGGCTATGTCTGTTGTTTTTAGTAACTGTGGGACGACCCCCGTGTCCATGTACCATCTCCATAGGATGGTAAAAGCTTGTGATAAGGGCTTCTTGCAGTTCTTGATGAACAGAGAGTTCCATGAGTCTGGCCCTGGGGCAGAGTGCATGGGCATGTTATTTATCGCCTGTTCGAAGTCATTTGGTGTCAGGATAACATCAGATAGGCTTGTGTTAACCAAATTCTGTGGCTCTGTCATAAAAAATTCATTTTGATCTTCGACTCTCAGTCTGGTTAGCAGCTTGCTAAAAACTGAGTCATATTGGGACTTGAGTAGCTCACTCATTTCCTTGCTGTCATCTGTGTAGGACCCATCTTGTTTTAAGTAGGTGCCCAGTACTGGACGTTGTTCTCGACTTTGATTTGGCATAGGAAAAGAAATACTTTGGGTTTCTTTTGATTTCATTTATGGCTTTTAGTTCTTCCCGCGGTTCCTGACTCCTATAAGATTCCTTTAGCTTAAGTTCGATGCTTGCTATTTCTCTGACCAGTGACTCCCTACGCATTTCAGACATATTGGCCTCTTTTAGCCGCTCTGTTATTCTTTTCCGTCGCCTGTAAAGGGAGCACCTGTCTTTCTATTTTACATCTACTCCTCCTTTTTCTTAGAGGAATAAGCCTTGTGCATACATCGAGTGCCACCGAGTTAATCTGTTCTAGGCATAAGTTGGGGTCTGTGTTGCTTAGTCTATCTTCCCAGCTAATATCGGTTAGGACTTGGTTTACTTGGTCCCACTTTGTTTTTGTTATTGAAGTTGAATTTGGTGAATGCTCCCTCGTGACTAATCTCATTTTGTCGGTCTGGGGCTCCGCGCAAACATGTCTGAACCTCAATTATGTTGTGATCTGAGTATATTGTTTTTGTTATGGTGACATTTCTTATCAGATCATTATTGTTAGTGAAGATGAGGTCTAGTGCATTCTCCAGTCTAGTAGGCTCTATTATTTGCTGGTTTAAATTCAATTTTGTGCAGAGATTTAAAAGCTCGTGTGTGCGTGAGTTCTCGTCAGAGCTGCCTCCCGGTGTTATTACTGCAACAACATTATTTGCTATATTCCTCCATTTTAGGTGCCTTAAGTTGAAATCCCCCAGGAGCAAGATGTTGGGGGCAGGAGCTGGCAGATTTTCCAGACAGTGGTCAATTTTTAACAGCTGTTCTGGAATTACTGGGACGTTGCATCCGGAGGCTTGTAGACTACCACAATGATTCTCGATCTTTACTGCTAAAACTTCCACTACATCATTTGAGGCATTAAGCAGTTCTGTGCAAGCAAGTGACTCTGCAATATACAGGCCAACCCCCCCCCCCCCACCTTTTGCCTGTTCACTCTGTCGCACCTGTATAGGTTGTAACCTGGGTGAGGGAAAAGGCTGTGAGAGAGAAACGTGTGTGAGGGGGAGAAAGATAGAAAGAGGGAAAGATAGAAAGAGGGAGATGGAGAGAGAAGCCTAGAGGGAGAGAGAGAGGAGGGTGGGGGATAGGACTATGGGAGTGAGAGAGAGAGAGAGAGAGAGGAGGAGGGTGAGGGAAAAAGGCTATGAGAGAGAGAAATGCAAGGGAGGGGAAGAAAGATAGAAACAGGGAGAGGGAGAGAGACGGCTGGAGAAGAGGGTGGGGGAAAAGGACTGTGGGAGAGAGAGAGCGAGACAGGAGGGTGGGGAGCGCCGTCAATTTCCACGGGTTTACTGGCTGAGGGAGGGAGAGAGGGCTAGAGAAAAATGTTGTGGAGAAATTTTCTCTAGGAGGGGGGTATCAGCCCCCTTCAACCCCCTTCAGCCCCTTTCAGCCCTGAGGGGCCCAGCCCTCTCAGAAGGGGCAAATATCTTGTTTACTGCTACAGTGAGTAATTGACCCCAGATGCAGTACCAGTATGTGACGTGGCTCGATGCTCCAGGCAGTTGCAAAGTGTAGCTTAATAAAAGACAGTTCATCTCTTACCTTAGCAGGACAATTAAGGAAAATCCTGCTCCCACTTTATTACCATAGTAAAGATAGTGGACATTGTTGTCTATGCTTAAGACAGCAAGAATCAAACATTCTGTTTTGCCTCATGGAGGAAGTGGCAAGGAAGCAAAAGTACTATGTCAGCTTTTCCTTTGTGCTGGGGGCAGTAACGGCGTGGGGCGCTGTGGCGTCTTCAGATTACTTTTGACTCGACTGAGAGTGACACTGACGCCAGGATAACCAACAAAGAATGATCTGTGCGTTATTGTGAACAGTGTCTCATAAAACACAATAAACACTTAAGAGAAGTGTGATCAGCTTCTTTAGTGATAAGATTGTGAACAATAAAGACAAATCTTGTGGAACATAGTGTACCAGTGTGCGTATTCCTAGACTATGGAAGACGTGGACATCCAAGGACACTTAAGCTTCTATCAAGTCACCGATACCTGTCGAAGGTGTGAAGAACACCATAGCTCACGCTACAAGAGCAAGGTAGGTTACGAATTTCTTGTAGTACAGGGGACTGCACAGTTCTTGAGTCGCAAGGAGTTTGTAATCAACCTTTAGTCGGCAGTTAGGTGCGGACTTTTGAGTCCACACAAGTAAGTTTGTCAGCCATCAGTGAATGAAATATGCTGACATAACACCCCCTAGGGGTAATTTATAATCTTACAAATTATAACTCATTTACAGCCCGTTGAGAGATGACTTCGACAGCTTCTCAAGACCTCGTCTGCAGGGGCAGCTGTGCAGGCGATGAGCTGTCTTTCTAAATTAAGTACAAACTCTTTAAACTTCGCTGGTAATGCCATTTCTCAACATTTTGGTCGTGCTTGAACCGGATAAAGGCCACACTGTGGTCCAAATATGTTGTACTACAGTGTACAAATAACCTACGAGCCAAGGTCCTTCGAAAAAAGCTGTAAAACTAGTGATTTACAATATAAATCAGTATAAATGAGTCCCTCCAGACTCAATCACAGAGAATGGGCAGCCAAAAGAAAACGGGCGCTCACCCAGCGTTCACCCAAAGAAAACGGGAGCTGAGTGACTCACCCAACAAGAAAACGGGGGATGGCACCCTGCATCCACTGCTCCAATCTCGAAAAGCGCTGACTAAGACAACAACAACCCAACTGATGTTCAGTTTGTCTGAGTGTATATACACATAGTGTTTATAATGTTTATAAACAGAAATTAAGAGACAAGATTGTGTTAAAGTTTGTTTCTTATAGATATACCTGTTATATTAAAGGAACTTATATATATAGTGTAAGCTTCCAAATATATATTAACAGTGACATTTATATATGTGTAAGTAATATTCACTTGTGATTTACAGTTATACATCAACATTTATAGTGTATAGTGAATGAAGTGTATAACATTTACGATTAATCATCGTTGTCAGGCTGACACAGCAAACTCAAGCCATAAACACCAGCTATATGTACCCTGTACCCTTCATGGTCATTGACCCTGAGGTTAAGCTTAGTGGGTCAGTAGTGTCTGACTCGATTATTGCTGACTTAAGCACAACAAAAACTCAGCTGTTTATAGCAGTACAGTGTTTTTTAAACACTCTAAGTGTGGTTCTAGAATTTTCAGTATACCATTAAAATGGCTTGTTTGGAAACTCAGTTTCAGTCTTTACAGACTAAGATTACACAATTAGAAAATCTAATTTCAGTCTGTATAGGATTAACTCAAGATACAAACATAGATTTTGATGATCTTGAGGTCAAATTTGAATTACGTACACAACGTCTGAAAATAATTAATTCAGACTATACACATTATGAAAATAAATTTCTTGAATCAGATCCATCTGAGGATGAAATTAAAAATGTTTTGGATACTTTTAGTAATCAACAATTAAGGTGGACAGGAGTACAGGCTATCTGCTGCAAAACTCTGTCACAGAGACCTACTGTAACTAGTGGTCAAACACCTGTTACACCTGTAACAACAACAAGTGTCCCATTACCAAGCTTACCTACATTGTCATTACCTATTTTCCACGGTCATAATTATGAAGAATTCATTAGTGGTTTTCAATCCATAGTAAATTCACGAACTGACATAGATGAGATTGCTAAGTTCAATTAACTTAAATGTCTTGTGAAGGGATAACCCTATGAACTGATTAAGTCATTTCCGGTGGTTAAAGGTAATTATCAAATAGCCTTACGTGTCTTAGCAGACAATTACTTCGATGCTGACAAGGCTAGAGTTAGACATGCAGTCTTAATATCAAGTTTGAAGCCACCCAAACATTGTTTTTCAGACTTACAGGCATTTAGAATCACATTAGACAATAGTCTCAGATCTCTAGGTGCTAAATATGACCTAAGGCAATGTGATTGGTTTATCAGTGGTATTGTACAAGATAAGTTGTCACCACAAACTACTGAATGATTAAATATTATGTTCAATAAACGCTATTTCACTTGTGAAGAAATTAGCAATGGTTTACAAACAATAGTTTCATGCATGCAAGCAACGAGACAAGATGAAGAATCCACAAATCCAGTGGATAACAAACCTTCAACTCAGTATAAAAAGAGTATACCTATTCCCACTAAACCACAGAATGGGAAATCCCATATAGGCATTTATCAAGCTGTGAATACAACAGACAGTAAACAGACTGTCACACATAAACGTACTCCAAAATGTGTACTTTGTGACGGAACACATTGGGCACAGTATTGTAGTCAATACACATCAATGGAGGCACGTAAACAACGTGTTCATCAGCTGAAAAGGTGCATCACTGAAGAAGTGTTTTAAATGCAAGGGTATGCATCATACAGCATTATGCCCAAATACTTTTGCTGAACAGCAGAAGACTTCCACAGAATCAGGAAGTCAACAAGCAACAGCATTAAATGTGAGAGATAAGTTTAAAGCAACAGCTCTCTCGATAGCTCGAGTTGAGTTATCTAATAAATTACACAAAATCAATGTGCTAACACTATTTGATCAAGGCTCACAAAGGTCCTTCATAAGAAGAACAGTGTTGCAGAAACTGAATAAACAACCCTATGCCAAAGTACAGTTAGATATAGCTGGTTTTTTCCACAATTCTGGTAAACAGACATATGACCTAGCCAGAATCACTGTTGGTCTAGGAAACAGGAAAAAGACAGTAGAAGCTGTGGTAGTAGATGATTTGCCTAAGTCTGTGCAGATCCAGGGATTAAAAGAAACAGTTGCAGCACTGAAAGCAGCTAAGGTCAAGTTAGCCTGTCCTGACATACAGACGGACACTATTAGTCCAATTGATTTAATCATTGGAAGTGATTATTATCACTGTTTTGTGCAAAATATAGTAAGTAAACATGATGTTCACTTGCTGAAAACAGCAGGAGGCCACATGATATGTGGTCCCATTCCCTCTCAAAGTGGGAAAGAAGCTGATATTGATTCAGTGGAAAATGTACTAGTTACGAGAATAACCGCTGATCATGTACCACAGCAAAAATTATCATTACTGGAAGAAATGAATGAACCAGTTGATAAGTTGTGGGATTTAGATGCGATAGGTATTGATGTAAATAGACCAAGCCCACAAGAGTCTCAGACTTATAACCAATATTTGGACACTGTCAAGTATAAAGATGGACAGTATTGGGTTAGGTTACCATGGAAATTAAATCCACCACATCTGCCTAGCAATTATCGCATGGCTTTCGGACAAATGAAAGCACAAATACATGAGCTCAGGAAGAATCCAGAGCTACTGACTGTCTATGATAATATCATACAAGAACAGTTGGACAATAAATTCATTGAGGAAATAGTCGAAGATAAGTTGAAGACAGAAGCTCATTATCTCCCGCACCATGGAGTCAGAAAAGATTCTGAAACCACTCCACTACGTGTTGTATATAATTGCAGCGCACGTGCAAATAAAGATGTAGCAAGTCTTAATGACTGTCTGATGACCGGACCCTCACTAACTGAGAAGCTTGGAGACGTGCTTATGAAATTTCGCACAAACCCATATGCCTACACGGCTGATATTTCCAAAGCTTTCTTAAGAGTAGGACTACAAGAAATAGATAGAGATTATACTCGATTCTTGTGGCCTGAAAATCCACATGATCCTCAAAGTCCTGTGAAAACTTATCGTTTCAAATCAGTATTATTTGGTGCAACATCCTCTCCATTCTTACTAGAAGCTACTCTAAATACACATTTGAAGAAATCTGAAAGTCCCTTCAAAGAAATCTTAAAGAAAAGTTTCTATGTGGACAATCTTCAAGGTACTGTGAATAAAGAGGAGGATTTGAAATCCTTATACAGAGAAGCTAACAAGGAGATGAAAGAAGCAAATATGCCTCTAAGGATGTGGAATACAAATTCAAAGCAATTAAGGGAACTTATCAAGGAAGATTTCCCTGAAGCTGAAATTCCTGATTGCAACAATATGCTGGGACTTAATTGGAACACACAGGAAGATACTTTGAGTCTCAAAAAGATAAACAATAAATCATGCAGTACACTCACTAAACGTAGTTTACTGTCAGAGGTATCACAATGTTTTGATCCTCTAGGACTCGTCTCACCAATTACCATAAAGGGTAAAATGCTTATGCAAGATGCATGGAAACTCAAAATTGGATGGGATGAGAACTTGCCTCTAGAAATGAGTCAAGCATGGGATGAAATATCCAGGGAGTTTAAGCAACTTCATCAAATTACATTTCCCAGACAAATAGGTCAAGAGGGAAACAATTACACATTACATGTGTTCTGTGATGCGTCAACCAGAGGTTATGGCGCTGTAGCTTACATGAGTAATGCTGAAGGAAGTACACTAATTACTTCAAAGGCCAGGGTAGCACCCTTGAAGGTCAGAACAGTACCACAATTGGAACTGACAGCACTCTATGTAGGTACAAAATTAGCTGTCTATCTCAACAAAGTACTTGATCATCTCACTATTGAAAAAACCGTGATCTGGAGTGATAATGAAGCAGTTCTCCAGTGGTTAAGAAATAATAAGAGTAAGTTGGTCTATGTACAGAACAGAGTAGCAGAAATAAAAGAGATGCAGAGAGATTATCTCTTTCTCCACGTCTCTACCCAAGAGAATCCAGCTGACATGTTGTCACGTGGTGTCCCACTCAAGAAATTTGTGGATAATAAATTATGGCTCCACGGACCGAACTGGCTCTCTAATGAAAATAACTGGCCTCAGCAAAAAGCTCACATTATGCCAGAAGAAACAGTCTGCTTGAACACAGCAGAAATAAGTTGTGTAAATACTGCAGACACAACAGAAATAGTCATTGATGGATCTAAATACTCATCTTTGGGTAAACTCTTAAGAGTTACAGCTCTTGTCTTTAAATTCATTAAAGGAATAAAACCTGATTATGAATGTCTTGAACCCATTAAATACTGGGTGAAACTAATACAGAAAGATGTTTTCTCTACAGAATATAAATTTCTGGAAACACAAGATAAATCCCCAAAGAAACCTGTCATGATTAATTCTTTAGGACTTTATCTCGACTCAGAAAAGATTATAAGATGTCGAGGAAGAATTCATAATTCTTCACTACCTAAAGAAGCCATACATCCAATATTGATCCCCAAGAATCATTGGCTAACAAAACTGATTGTGCAAAACGCCCACGGTAACGTGTTACATGGTGGGGTAGCTGACACACTTTGTCATATACGACAATCCTACTGGATACCTCAAGGTCGACAAAGTGTGAAAAAACAAATAAAGGACTGTATTACTTGTCGTCACTATGATATGCGAGTATGTCAGTATCCAGGTCCACCTCCATATCCCTCTGAAAGAGTTTGTCATGTCACTCCATTTGAGGTGACAGGTGTAGATTACACTGGACCAATAATTTTAACCAAAACAGTTGACAAAGTTCCCATCAAGGTGTACATCTGTTTGTTCACTTGTGCTACAACTAGAGCAGTACATCTAGAAGTAGCCACTGACATGTCTGCTGAAACCTTTATCAAATTATTCAGAAGGTTTGCAGCCAGAAGGGCATGTCCCAGACTGATGATTTCAGATAATGCAACGAACTTTGTTGCTGGTGCTGCTTATATAAGCAAGATCTTTGATCAACCAGAAGTACAACAGATGCTGAATCAACGCAGTTGTCGTTGGAGATACATTCCTCCTAAATCTCCATGGCACGGCGGATTTTATGAAAGAATGATCGGCATTGTAAAACGTTGTTTAAGGAAGACTCTTCATCGTCAGAGAATCGACTTAGAAGAATTCCGTACAGTTGTGACTGAAATAGAAAATAGAATCAACGACAGACCTCTAACTTATGTTACCGATGATCTGGACAATTTAGAAGTGTTAAGTCCATCTCATTTACTCCATGGCAGAAGGCTCGAACCTGTTCCTCCCATGAATGATAAAGAAATCATAGAGGATCCTACTTATTTCGAACCTGAGCAACTCAGACGTAAATTCAAACACCTTAATAAAGTGATTGAACGTTGGGAGAAACTTTGGCGAGAAGACTATCTCACCTCATTGAGAGAACACTTCTATGGAGCTGGTGTTCCTGAAAATCATAAGTCCTTAAGACCTGGTGACATAATGATTATTGACAATGATGGTCCGAGGTCCCAGTGGCCAATTGGAAAAATTGTGACCATATATCCTGATGCAAATGGAATCATCAGGACAGTTGATGTTTTAAGCAAAGGTGTAGTGAATAAGCGGACAATAAATAAACTAGTGCCGTTAGAATTACACAGTGTTGAAAACAAAATTAGTGATTCTCCAGAAACCACACAGACTAAAGCTGTTCAGAAAAGACAAGCAGCAGTGGTGGCGAGTGAGAAAATCAAATTAATGTTAAGTGATGAATAGTTCACCTGCAGCGAACCTCTGCCGCCCCCCAGTGTGGAGAAATTTTCTCCAGGAGGGGGGTATCAGCCCCCTTCAGCCCCTTTCAGCCCTGAGGGGCCCAGCCCTCTCAGAAGGGGCAAATATCTTGTTTACTGCTACAGCGAGTAATTGACCCCAGATGCAGTACCAGTATGTGACGTGGCTCGACGCTCCATGCGGTCCTGTGTTGCAAAGTGTAGCTTAATAAAAGACAGTTCATCTCTTACCTTAGCAGGACAATTAAGGAAAATCCTGCTCCCACTTTATTACCATAGTAAAGATAGTGGACATTGTTGTCTATGCTTAAGACAGCAAGAATCAAACATTCTGTTTTGCCTCATGGAAGAAGTGGCAAGGAAGCAAAAGTACTATGTCAGCTTTTCCTTTGTGCTGGGGGCAGTAACGGCGTGGGGCGCTGTGGCGTCTTTAGATTACTTTTGACTCTGCTGAGAGTGACACTGACGCCAGGATAACCAACAAAGAACGATCTGTGCGTTAGTGTGAACAAAGTGTCTCATAAAACACAATAAACACTTAAGAGAAGTGTGATCAGCTTCTTTAGTGATAAGATTGTGAACAATAAAGACAAATCTTGTGGAACATAGTGTACCAGTGTGCGTATTCCTAGACTATGGAAGACGTGGACATCCAAGGACACTTCAGCTTCTATCAAGTCACCGATACCTGTCGAAGGTGTGAAGAACACCATAGCTCACGCTACAAGAGCAAGGTAGGTTACGAATTTCTTGTAGTACGGGGGACTGCGCAGTTCTTGAGTCGCAAGGAGT
This sequence comes from Cherax quadricarinatus, assembly GCF_038502225.1. Classification (NCBI taxonomy): domain Eukaryota; kingdom Metazoa; phylum Arthropoda; class Malacostraca; order Decapoda; family Parastacidae; genus Cherax; species Cherax quadricarinatus. The sequence goes on along the minus strand of NC_091293.1, from coordinate 34,765,672 downwards.
TTGTAATCAACCTATAGTCGGCAGTTAGGTGCGGACTTTTGAGTCCACACAAGTAAGTTTGTCAGCCATCAGTGAATGAAATATGCTGACATAACACCCCCTAGGGGTAATTTATAATCTTACAAATTATAACTCATTTACAGCCCGTTGAGAGATGACTTCGACAGCTCAAGACCTCGTCTGCAGGGGCGGCTGTGCAGGCGATGAGCTGTCTTTCTAAGTACAAACTCTTTAAACTTAGCTGGTAATGCCAGGTTTGTGTGAATGAGTGGGTGTGAGAGGAGGGTGGGAGCGTGTGTGTACTCACCTAATTGTGGTTGCAGGGGTCGAGACTCAGCTCCTGGCCCCGTGTGCGAGTGTGAGCATGCCAGTTGTTTATATGTCCCAGAAATAATGCACCTCACTTCTATGTATCCATAATACTAATAAAATGCCATTAATAATGAGAGTAATTTTAATAATTATAATACTAGTGTGTGTTGACGAGCCTTTGTGTCATAGAAACTTCTCTTAAAAACTGTTGTCAGGTCTGTAGTCCTATTGGCCCCCACTTACTCCTCCTACCAAGGTCACCTATTCCTTGCTCGTACAAATTTTATCCTCCTACTACTGCTAGGTTGTGTGTGTATGATAATCACTCTAAAGCAGGGTTTGTGACAGCCAGCTACCAGTGATCTAGGGCCGGCTCTATCACTCAACTTCCCCGTTAACCACAAACAGATGATTTGTACGTTACTACTCAGAGGGGACGTCCATCCAGATGCCTGTTGTACGATGCTCGCTGTACGATGCTCGCTGTACGATGCTCGCTGCACGATGACTCTCGTGCTCCTGGCCCTTCCGCCTCTGACCTCTTCAATTATTCTATTCTCATTGCCCATTTGAGTCCTCATTTACCACACTTATCACTTGTATATTCTACTTTAATAATTTACACTTCACTTTTGTAAGTACACTTCTTATTTGTGATGACACCCAACCTGTTATGGCGGCGCTACTTCCTGCAGGCCTATGCTTCCACCTTCTCTGGTATGTATGTATATATATATATATATATATATATATATATATATATATATATATATATATATAATGTCGTGCCGAATAGGCAGAACTTGCGATCTTGGCTTAAATAGCAACTCTCATCTTGCCATATAGGACAAGCGAAATTTTGTGTATGTAATAATTTCGCCAAAATCATTCTGAACCTAACGAAAAAAATATATTTCTCTGTGGCAGATGTTGCAAGTGTATGGTGTAGGAGGTAGGTTACTGAAAGCAGTGAAGAGT
>NC_091293.1:34749382-34759382 GCF_038502225.1 Cherax quadricarinatus | reverse complement strand
GTGGGAGTGTTATTAGAAAACAGCAAATTAATATTTACTTATAACTGTTGAGAATAGAACAGGTGGCTTCGCTTCGGCACCAGCTGGCTACTCCACCAGCTGGGGTAGCCAGCGGGAGTGTTCTCTGAAAACAGCAAATTTACATAGCCTCAAAACTCTTGAGGATAGAACAGGTGGCTTGGTTCCAGCACCAGCTGGCTGCACCAGCACTATCTGGCTACCCCATCATTAGCTGACTATCCCAGCACTAACTGGCTACCCGAGCACCAGCTGACTACCCCAGCGCTTGCTGACTACCCAAGCACTAGTTGGCTGCCCCAGCGCTTGCTAGTACCCCAGCGCTTGCTAGTACCCCAGCACTAACTGGCTTCAGTCATCCAGACACCGTCTTCCATCATGCAAGGTGAGTTTCAGTTCTACAACTGATGATAATCTCACCACCATCTTCTCATAGTATTTTTTTCCAAAGTTGTTTAACGTAGGCCTAAGATTTTACTATGTAAGGTGTGTGTGTGTGTGTGTGTGTGTGTGTGTGTGTGTGTGTGTGTGTGTGTGTGTGTGTGTGTGTGTGTGAGGCGGTATACCGTGTATGTGTGTGTGTGTGAGAGGGGAGGATAACGCTTGTGTGAGGAGGAATAAAGTGTGAGGAGGTATAGCGTGAAAGTGAGGAGGTATAACTGAAATACTTCCTGAAGATGTAGGCTGAATGATACGTTCCTGGTATAAATGGACCTGGAATAAATGGATCTGGTATACATGAACCTATGATCTGTGTATTACTAAGAAATGTTTACATTACAGGTAGGTGAACCTTCACAGATCCTCGAGGGAGAGATGACAGCATCACTAAGGTAAGTTGATGTTCAGTTTGAAATATTGTTGAAATTTCCGCCAATATGGTTGAAAATACAAGTAATTCGACATTTTATTTGTGCAATGCTTCGCTCTCCAGGAGTGCGAAAAGTTGCCATAATAAAATGTCAAATGAGTTGCACATGTCCTTTTACTAAAGGTGTTTAAGTTAGCTGTTATCACTGTAGCTTCCTGTTGTCAAGGAGCATCGGTTTGCATACAGCGCATTAACAGAAGTTAAGGAAGAGTTGATCATCTATCGTTTTTAACGTTACGGAGGGTTGAAAGCATCAGTCACTCCAAAAATTCGTGGAAATCCTGGAGTTTTCTTTCCAGCGGACGTGGTATCGAAGTTCTGTGTGACTGCTCGTCCAACTTTTCTATCGTTGCGGAGTGTTGAAGGGCAATTTTCCGCGCGCTCTCAAAAAAAAAAAAAAAAAACGAAAAATTATGGAAATTGAGTTATTCATACAGAAAAATAGCTTAACTCTTTGGCAACACAATGGTACAAGAATCAATGTTCTACGACGTGAGATAGTTCCTGAAAATGTAGGCTGAATGGTACTTAAGTTCCTGGTATAAATGGACCTGGAATACATGGACCTGGAATACATGGATCTGGTATACATGCACCTGGGAGCTGTGTATTAATACGTAGTGTTCACATTACAGGTAGGTGAACCTTCACAGATCGTCGAAGGAGAGATGACAGCATCACTAACGTAAGTTGATGTTCAGGTTGTAATGTTGAAATTACCGCATAATGGTATGTAAAAAAACAAAATACAACTAATGCGACATAATATTCTGGCAACGTTTCGCACTCCAGGAGAGCGAAACGTTGCCATAATAAAATGTCACATTAGTTGCACTTGTGTACTTTTACTAAAGATGTTTGTTAGCTGTTATCAGCGTAATTTCCTGTAGACAAGGAGCATCGGTTTGCGTACAGCTCATCTATCCTTTTTAACGTGACGGAGGGTTAAAAGCACCAGTCATTCCAAAAAATCGGGGAAATCCCGAAGTTTTCTTTCCAGTGGACGTGGTATAGAAGTTCCATTTGACTGCTCATCCAACTTTTCTATACTTTCGGAGTGTTGAAAACCCCAATCATTCCAAAAAGTCGTGTTATCGTTGAGAGTGTAATCGCGGGAGTGTAATCGCGGGAGTGTAATCGCGGGAGTGTAATCGCGGGAGTGTAATCGCGGGAGTGTAATCGCGGGAGTGTAATCGCGGGAGTGTGATCGCGGGAGTGTGATCGCGGGAGTGTAATCGCGGGAGTGTGATCGCGGGAGTGTGATCGCGGGAGTGTAATCGCGGGAGTGTAATCGCGGGAGTGTAATCGCAGGAGTGTTAACGCGGGAGTGTTAACGCGGGAGTGTAATCGCGGGAGTGTTAACGCGGGAGTGTAATCGCGGGAGTGTAATCGCGGGAGTGTAATCGCGGGAGTGTAATCGCGGGAGTGTAATCGCGGGAGTGTAATCGCGGGAGTGTAATCGCGGGAGTGTAATCGCGGGAGTGTGATCGCGGGAGTGTTATCGCGGGAGTGTTATCGCGGGAGTGTGATCGCGGGAGTGTAATCGCGGGAGTGTAATCGCGGGAGTGTAATCGCAGGAGTGTTAACGCGGGAGTGTTAACGCGGGAGTGTTAACGCGGGAGTGTAATCGCGGGAGTGTTAACGCGGGAGTGTAATCGCGGGAGTGTAATCGCGGGAGTGTAATCGCGGGAGTGTAATCGCGGGAGTGTAATCGCGGGAGTGTAATCGCGGGAGTGTTAACGCGGGAGTGTTAACGCGGGAGTGTTAACGTGGGAGTGTTATTAGAAAACAGCAAATTAACATTGCCTTATAACTGTTGAGAATAGAACAGGTGGCTTCGCTTCGGCACCAGCTGGCTACCCCAGCACCAGCTGGCTACCCCAGCACCAGCTGGCTACCCCAGCACCAGCTGGCTACCTCAGCACCTGCTGGCTACCCCAGCACCAGCTGACTACCCCAGCAACAGCTGGCTACTCCACCAGCTGGGGTAGCCAGCGGGAGTGTTCTCTGAAAACAGCAAATTTACATAGCCTCAAAACGCGGGAGTGTTATTAGAAAACAGCAAATTAATATTTACTTATAACTGTTGAGAATAGAACAGGTGGCTTCGCTTCGGCACCAGCTGGCTACTCCACCAGCTGGGGTAGCCAGCGGGAGTGTTCTCTGAAAACAGCAAATTTACATAGCCTCAAAACTCTTGAGGATAGAACAGGTGGCTTGGTTCCAGCACCAGCTGGCTGCACCAGCACTATCTGGCTACCCGAGCACCAGCTGACTACCCCAGCGCTTGCTGACTACCCAAGCACTAGTTGGCTGCCCCAGCGCTTGCTAGTACCCCAGCGCTTGCTAGTACCCCAGCACTAACTGGCTTCAGTCATCCAGACACCGTCTTCCATCATGCAAGGTGAGTTTCAGTTCTACAACTGATGATAATCTCACCACCATCTTCTCATAGTATTTTTTTCCAAAGTTGTTTAACGTAGGCCTAAGATTTTACTATATAATGTGTGTGTGTACTCACCTAGTTGTACTCACCTAGTTGAGGTTGCGGGGGTCGAGTCCGAGCTCCTGGCCCCGCCTCTTCACTGATCGCTACTAGGTCACTCTCCCTGAGCCGTGAGCTTTATCATACCTCTGCTTAAAGCTATGTATGGATCCTGCCTCCACTACATCGCTTCCCAAACTATTCCACTTACTGACTACTCTGTGGCTGAAGAAATACTTCCTAACATCCCTGTGATTCATCTGTGTCTTCAGCTTCCAACTGTGTCCCCTTGTTACTGTGTCCAATCTCTGGAACATCCTGTCTTTGTCCACCTTGTCAATTCCTCTCAGTATTTTGTATGTCGTTATCATGTCCCCCCTATCTCTCCTGTCCTCCAGTGTCGTCAGGTTGATTTCCCTTAACCTCTCCTCGTAGGACATACCTCTTAGCTCTGGGACTAGTCTTGTTGCAAACCTTTGCACTTTCTCTAGTTTCTTCACGTGCTTGGCTAGGTGTTGGTTCCAAACTGGTGCCGCATACTCCAATATGGGCCTTACATACACGGTGTACAGGGTCCTGAATGATTCCTTATTAAGATGTCGGAATGCTGTTCTGAGGTTTGCTAGGCGCCCATATGCTGCAGCAGTTATTTGGTTGATGTGCGCTTCAGGAGATTTGCCTGGTGTTATACTCACCCCAAGATCTTTTTCCTTGAGTCAGGTTTGTAGTCTCTGACCCCCTAGACTGTACTCCGTCTGCGGCCTTCTTTGCCCTTCCCCAATCTTCATGACTTTGCACTTGGTGGGATTGAACTCCAGGAGCCAATTGCTGGACCAGGTCTGCAGCCTGTCCAGATCCCTTTGTAGTTCTGCCTGGTCTTCGATCGAGTGTATTCTTCTCATCAACTTCACGTCATCTGCAAACAGGGACACCTCAGAGTCTATTCCTTCCGTCATGTCGTTCACAAATACCAGAAACAGCACTGGTCCTAGGACTGACCCCTGCGGGACCCCGCTGGTCACAGGTTCCCACTCTGACACCTCGCCACGTACCATGACTCGCTGCTGTCTTCCTGACAAGTATTCCCTGATCCATTGTAGTGCCTTCCCTGTTATCCCTGCTTGGTCCTCCAGTTTTTGCACCAATCTCTTGTGTGGAACTGTGTCAAACGCCTTCTTGCAGTCCAAGAAAATGCAATCCACCCACCCCTCTCTCTCTTGTCTTACTGCTGTCACCATGTCATAGAACTCCAGTAGGTTTGTGACACAGGATTTCCCGTCCCTGAAACCATGTTGGCTGCTGTTGATGAGATCATTCCTTTCTAGGTGTTCCACCACTCTTCTCCTGATAATCTTCTCCATGATTTTGCATACTATACATGTCAGTGACACTGGTCTGTAGTTTAATGCTTCATGTCTGTCTCCTTTTTTAAAGATTGGGACTACATTTGCTGTCTTCCATGCCTCAGGCAATCTCCCTGTTTCGATAGATGTATTGAATATTGTTGTTAGGGGTACACATAGCGCCTCTGCTCCCTCTCTCAATACCCATGGGGAGATGTTATCTGGCCCCATTGCCTTTGAGGTATCTAGCTCACTCAGAAGCCTCTTCACTTCTTCCTCGGTTGTGTGCACTGTGTCCAGCACTTGGTGGTGTGCCCCACCTCTCCGTCTTTCTGGAGTCCCTTCAGTCTCCTCTGTGAACACTTCTTTGATTCTCTTGTTGAGTTCTTCACATACTTCACGGTCATTTCTTGTTGTCTCTCCTCCTTCCTTCCTTAGCCTGATTACCTGGTCCTTGACTGTTGTTTTCCTCCTGATGTGGCTGTACAACAGTTTCGGGTCAGATTTGGCTTTCGCTGCTATGTCATTTTCATATTGTCTTTGGGCCTCCCTTCTTATCTGTGCATATTCGTTTCTGGCTCTACGACTGTTCTCCTTATTCTCCTGGGTCCTTTGCCTTCTATATTTTTTCCATTCCCTAGCACACTTGGTTTTTGCCTCCCTGCACCTTTGGGTAAACCATGGGCTCATCCTGGCTTTTTCATTAATCCTGTTACCCTTGGGTACAAACCTCTCCTCAGCCTCCTTGCATTTTGTTGCTACATATTCCATCATCTCATTAACTGGCTTCCCTGCCAGTTCTCTGTCCCACTGAACCCCGTTCAGGTAGTTCCTCATTCCTGTGTAGTCCTCTTTCTTGTAGTTTGGCTTCATTCGTCCTGGCCTTCCTGCTTCTCCCTCCACTTGTAGCTCTACTGTGTATTCGAAGCTTAAAACCACATGGTCACTGGCCCCAAGGGGTCTTTCATATGTGATGTCCTCGATATCTGCACTACTGAAGGTGAATACTAAGTCCAGCCTTGCTGGTTCATCCTCTCCTCTCTCTCTTGTAGTGTCCCTTACGTGTTGGTACATGAAGTTCTCCAGTACCACCTCCATCATCTTAGCCCTCCATGTATCTTGGCCCCCATGTGGGTCCAAGTTCTCCCAATCGATCTCCTTGTGGTTAAAGTCACCCATGATCAGGAGCTTTGCCCTGCATGCATGAGCTCTTCTGGCCACTCTAGCCAGTGTGTCAACCATCGCTCTATTGCTCTCGTCGTACTCTTGCCTTGGCCTCCTGCTGTTCTGTGGTGGGTTATACATCACTGCTATTACCACCTTGGGACCTCCAGAGTGAAGTGTTCCCACTATGTAATCACTTTCTTCTCCGCTATCTCCTCTCTCCAGCTCATCAAAATTCCAGCGATTTTTGATCAGCAACGCCACTCCTCCACCCCCCCTGTTCCCTCTGTCTTTCCTCAGGATTTGGTATCCCGTTGGAAAGATGGCATCTGTTATCATACCTGTAAGCTTGGTTTCTGTGAGAGCTATGATGTCCAGTGATGCTTCTTTGACTCTTTCATGCCACTCATTCCACTTATTTGTTATTCCATCAGCGTTTGTGTACCATACCTTCAGTTTCCTTTCCAACACTGTGGTTTGGGGGGCCTGTGAGGGTGGGAGACCTGGTGGCATACTGTGGGATTCTATAGCTCGGTGTTGGGTGGAGGCTCTGGGTATGGATTGTAGTGTGTGTTGGGATGGTGTGATAGGTTGTATGGTTCTGAGAGTAGTTGTGTGTGTGCTTGCCCTTGCTGTTCTGTCCTGCTCTGACTGACCTCTGCTGGTTCCCTCCTTGTCTCTTTTCCTAGCTCCTTTCGCTTTTTTGTCCTCTCCCTCAGCTGCTGTCGTTCTGATTTTGTTCTGTCTCTGTCTAGGAACACCCTCTTGTACTCTTCCGAGTATTTCAATCGTGGTTTCTCTTGGAGGATCCTGTTCCACACTGTTTCCGTCCTGAGAATCAGCTTGATTGGTCGGTTTCTCCCCTTCGAGTACCCCCCTATTCTCTGAAAATTTACAATCTCGTCCATCTCTTCACCTATTTCCGTGATGATTTTCTCAATCTTCTTTCTTTCTTCCTGCTGCCTTTCAGTGTGTGTCCTTTCCTTTGTGTGTGTGTGTGTGTGTGTGTGTGTGTGTGTGTGTGTGTGTGTGTGTGTGTGTGTGTGTGTGTGTGTGTGTGTGTGTACTCACCTATTTGTACTCACCTATTTGTGGTTGCAGGGGTCGATTCACAGCTCCTGGCCCCGCCTCTTCGCTGATTGCTACTAGGTCCTCTCTCTCCCTGCCCCATGAGCTCTATCACACCTCGCCTTAAAACTATGTATGGTTCCTGCCTCCACCACATCACTTTCTAGGCTATTCCATGGCCTGACTACTCTATGACTGAAGAAATACTTTCTAACATCCCTTTGATTCATCTGAGTCTTCAACTTCCAATTGTGACCTCTTGTGTCTGTGTCCCATCTCTGAAACATCCCGTCTTTGTCCACCTCGTCTATTCCGCGCAGTATTTTATATGTCGTTATCATGTCTCCCCTGACCCTCCTGGCCTCCAGTGTCGTCAGGCCGATTTCCCTCAACCTTTCTTCATAGGACAATCCCCGTAGCTCTGGGACTAGTCTTGTTGCAAACCTTTGCACTTTCTCTAATTTCTTGACGTGCTTGACTAGGTGTGGATTCCAAACTGGTGCTGCATACTCCAGTATGGGCCTGATGTGTGTGTGTGTGTGTGTGTGTGTGTGTGTGTGTGTGTGTTTGTGTGAGGCGGTATACCGTGTATGTGTGTGTGTGAGACGGGAGGATAACGCTTGTGTGAGGAGGAATAAAGTGTGAGGAGGTATAGCGTGAAAGTGAGGAGGTATAACTGAAATACTTCCTGAAGATGTAGGCTGAATGATACGTTCCTGGTATAAATGGACCTGGAATAAATGGATCTGGTATACATGGACCTATGATCTGTGTATTACTAAGAAATGTTTACATTACAGGTAGGTGAACCTTCACAGATCCTCGAGGGAGAGATGACAGCATCACTAAGGTAAGTTGATGTTCAGTTTGAAATATTGTTGAAATTTCCGCCAATATGGTTGAAAATACAAGTAATTCGACATTTTATTTGTGCAATGCTTCGCTCTCCAGGAGTGCGAAAAGTTGCCATAATAAAATGTCAAATGAGTTGCACATGTCCTTTTACTAAAGGTGTTTAAGTTAGCTGTTATCACTGTAGCTTCCTGTTGTCAAGGAGCATCGGTTTGCATACAGCGCATAAACAGAAGTTAAGGAAGAGTTGATCATCTATCGTTTCTAACGTTACGGAGGGTTGAAAGCATCAGTCACTCCAAAAATTCGTGGAAATCCCGGAGTTTTCTTTCCAGCGGACGTGGTATCGAAGTTCTGTGTGACTGCTCATCCAACTTTTCTATCGTTGCGGAGTGTTGAAGGGCAATTTTCCGCGCGCTCTAAAAAAAAAAAAAACGAAAAAAAAAAAAAAACGAAAAATTATGGAAATTGAGTTATTCATACAGAAAAATAGCTTAACTCTTTGGCAACACAATGGTACAAGAATCAATGTTCTACGACGTTTCTACAAGAAATTGGTCATTTATATCAGGTAAGGTGACGGCGATATGGGTAGTGTCTGCTCACGCCCCATATATTTTTGGGAATTTTTTCCTTGTTTTTTCATCGCTTTCTCTTGCATTAGTGCAGTTACAAGTGAGAGTCTTGTGCTATTTTTAATTTGTATTTTTATATTATTAGTTTATACCTAGTTGTACTTTAGCTCATTCCAGCACAACACATAGACAACATCAACTTCATTATGTGTATTGGTGACTATACTCTATATGACCAAAATGCTTTAGCTATATACTTGTCCAAACTTCCCACCACTACAGATATCAGTACTAGAACTCAACACTCAACTCAGGATATAAATAACCATAATTTAAACCTAGAAGATGATTGATCACGTTGACCCTGATCTAAACCTCCATAATCTGACACCCAATCAAAACCTATTGGAAAGTAACTGCCTTTATTACACAGCATCACAAGCCAGCACTGTCCTAAACAATGCTAAAAGTCTATCAGTTCTTAACTACAACATCAGTCCTTAAGCAAACACTATGATGACCTCCTGGCACTCCTTGAGTCACTAAAAGCACCCTTCTCCTGCATTATTCTTACTGAGACCTGGCTTAAGCAGGACACAATTGATATCTACCCTCTACCAGGTTACACAGCAATCCACAACTGCAGACCATACAAAGTTGGGGGTGGTATTGCAATCTATTACTCTAACCAATTATCTTGTATTAGCACCACTTGCTTTAGTGATGAATATGGGGAATACATTTTTGCTAATTTTACTGTAAAAAAACCTTAAGGCGCCTATAACAATCGGTGCCATTTACCGGATACACCACACAAACATCCCAAATTTCAGTGAGAAATTAAAGGCACTAATAACAAACAGACAAATGAATAAGCGCCACCTTCTCTTAGCTGGAGACTTCAACATCAACCTTGGCCTACTAGATGATCAGCCTGTAACTGATTTCATCAACAATATGAACAACACACTTCTCATACCAACAATAACTAAACCAACCAGGCTCACTGAGACAAGTGCAACCATAATAGACCACATATGGACCAATATACTAGCCCCCTTTAAATCAGGGATAATCACAGATAGCACTACAGACCACTACCCTACCTTCCTCTTGACAAACATTAGTAAACCACCACTTGAATACAACAAAGTTTCATTTAGACTCCATGACGAGGCCTCAATAAGGAATTTCACAGCTGACCTAGAGACTGTTGACTGGCCTACAGAATTCTCCAAGGCCAATGGTATTGATGACTGGACAGACATTTTTCTTAACAAATTACTTAGACTATACAACAAACACTGTCCTATAAAAACGAAACAGATCACGAACAAACGGCTTGGTTGCCCATGGCTAACCAGCACCATTCTGAAATCCATTGATAAGAAACACCAATATGAAAAGCAATATAGACAGGGCTTAATACACAAATATATTCTTAAACACTATTCATCAGTTCTCACCAAAGTAATAAAGAAAGCCAAACAACTATACTACTCCAGCAGATTCACTGACACAAGAGGAGATATAAAAAAGACCTGGAAAACACTCTCTCAGATTCTAGGGACCCACAAACTGAAAAAAAAACAAGAATATTGTCCTAACTAAACCTAATGAAACA
>NC_091293.1:34712279-34749282 GCF_038502225.1 Cherax quadricarinatus | reverse complement strand
ACAAGAGAGAGAGGAGAGGATGAACCAGCAAGGCTTGACTTAGTATTCACCTTCAGTAGTGCAGATATCGAGGACATCACATATGAAAGACCCCTTGGGGCCAGTGACCATGTGGTTGTAAGCTTCGAATACACAGTAGAGCTACAAGTGGAGGGAGAAGCAGGAAGGCCAGGACGAATGAAGCCAAACTACAAGAAAGGGGACTACACAGGAATGAGGAACTACCTGAACGGGGTTCAGTGGGACAGAGAACTGGCAGGGAAGCCAGTTAATGAGATGATGGAATATGTAGCAATAAAATGCAAGGAGGCTGAGGAGAGGTTTGTACCCAAGGGTAACAGGAGTAATGAAAAAGCCAGGATGAGCCCATGGTTTACCCAAAGGTGCAGGGAGGCAAAAACCAAGTGTGCTAGGGAATGGAAGAAATATAGAAGGCAAAGGACCCAGGAGAATAAGGAGAACAGTCGTAGAGCCAGAAATGAATATGCACAGATAAGAAGGGAGGCCCAAAGACAATATGAAAATGACATAGCAGCGAAAGCCAAATCTGACCCGAAACTGTTGTACAGCCACATCAGGAGGAAAACAACAGTCAAGGACCAGGTAATCAGGCTAAGGAAGGAAGGAGGAGAGACAACAGGAAATGACCGGGAAGTATGTGAAGAACTCAACAAGAGATTCAAAGAAGTGTTCACAGAGGAGACAGAAGGGACTCCAGAAAGACGGAGAGGTGGGGCACACCACCAAGTGCTGGACACAGTGCACACAACCGAGGAAGAAGTGAAGAGGCTTCTGAGTGAGCTAGATACCTCAAAGGCAATGGGGCCAGATAACATCTCCCCATGGGTATTGAGAGAGGGAGCAGAGGCGCTATGTGTACCCCTAACAACAATATTCAATACATCTATCGAAACAGGGAGATTGCCTGAGGCATGGAAGACAGCAAATGTAGTCCCAATCTTTAAAAAAGGAGACAGACATGAAGCATTAAACTACAGACCAGTGTCACTGACATGTATAGTATGCAAAATCATGGAGAAGATTATCAGGAGAAGAGTGGTGGAACACCTAGAAAGGAATGATCTCATCAACAGCAGCCAGCATGGTTTCAGGGACGGGAAATCCTGTGTCACAAACCTACTGGAGTTCTATGACATGGTGACAGCAGTAAGACAAGAGAGAGAGGGGTGGGTGGATTGCATTTTCTTGGACTGCAAGAAGGCGTTTGACACAGTTCCACACAAGAGATTGGTGCAAAAACTGGAGGACCAAGCAGGGATAACAGGGAAGGCACTACAATGGATCAGGGAATACTTGTCAGGAAGACAGCAGCGAGTCATGGTACGTGGCGAGGTGTCAGAGTGGGCACCTGTGACCAGCGGGGTCCCGCAGGGGTCAGTCCTAGGACCAGTGCTGTTTCTGGTATTTGTGAACGACATGACGGAAGGAATAGACTCTGAGGTGTCCCTGTTTGCAGATGACGTGAAGTTGATGAGAAGAATACACTCGATCGAAGACCAGGCAGAACTACAAAGGGATCTGGACAGGCTGCAGAACTGGTCCAGCAATTGGCTCCTGGAGTTCAATCCCACCAAGTGCAAAGTCATGAAGATTGGGGAAGGGCAAAGAAGGCCGCAGACGGAGTACAGTCTAGGGGGTCAGAGACTACAAACCTCACTCAAGGAAAAAGATCTTGGGGTGAGTATAACACCAGGCACATCTCCTGAAGCGCACATCAACCAAATAACTGCTGCAGCATATGGGCGCCTAGCAAACCTCAGAACAGCATTCCGACATCTTAATAAGGAATCGTTCAGGACCCTGTACACCGTATACGTTAGGCCCATATTGGAGTATGCGGCACCAGTTTGGAACCCACACCTAGCCAAGCACGTAAAGAAACTAGAGAAAGTGCAAAGGTTTGCAACAAGACTAGTCCCAGAGCTAAGAGGTATGTCCTACGAGGAGAGGTTAAGGGAAATCAACCTGACGACACTGGAGGACAGGAGAGATAGGGGGGACATGATAACAACATACAAAATACTGAGAGGAATTGACAAGGTGGACAAAGACAGGATGTTCCAGAGATTGGACACAGTAACAAGGGGACACAGTTGGAAGCTAAAGACACAGATGAATCACAGGGATGTTAGGAAGTATTTCTTCAGCCACAGAGTAGTCAGTAAGTGGAATAGTTTGGGAAGCGATGTAGTGGAGGCAGGATCCATACATAGCTTTAAGCAGAGGTATGATAAAGCTCACGGCTCAGGGAGAGTGACCTAGTGGCGATCAGTGAAGAGGCGGGGCCAGGAGCTCGGACTCGACCCCCGCAACCTCAACTAGGTGAGTACAACTAGGTGAGTACACACATACACACGCACACACACATACACATACGCACACACACATACACACGCACACACACACTCACACACGCACACACACACACACACACACACACACACACATATAGTATAATTAACACATCGGCCTTCTCCCACTAAGGCAGGTTGGCCAGAAAAAGAAAGGCTTTCATTATCCTTCATTCCATCACTGTGTTGCCAGAGACATGCCTACACTACAGTTATAAAACTGCAATATTAACACCCCTCCTTCAGAGTGCAGACACTGTACTTCCCATCTCCAGGACTCAAGTCTGGCCTGCCGGTTTCCCTGAATCCCTTCACAAGTGTTACCTTGTTTTCACTCCAACAGCACGTCAAGTCCTAAAAACCATTTGTCTTCATTCGTTCCTGTCTAACACGCCCACGCATGCGTGCTGGAAGTCCAGGCCCCTCGCACACAAAACTTCCTTTACTCCCTCCCTCCAACTTTTCCTAGGCCGACCCCTACCCCGCCTTCCCTCCACTATAGATTTGTATACTCTCGAAGTCATTCTATTTCATTCTATCCTCTCTGCATGTCCAAACCATCTCAACCCCTCCTCAGCCCTCTCGATAATAGTTTTAGTAATCCCACACCTGGTAGTAATCTCCAAACTACAGATTCTCTGCATTATATTCACAACCACATTGCCCTCAGACATGACATTTCCACTGCCTCCAGCCTTCTCCTTGTTACAACATTCACCTTGTTGCAACATGCCTCACACCCATACAAGAGCGTTGGTATAACTATACTCTCATACATTCCCCTCTTTGCTTTCATGGATAAAGTTCTTTGTCTCCACAGACTCCTCAGTGCACCATTCACTTTTTTCCCCTCGTCAATTCTGTGATTCATCACACGTCCACTCCCAAATATCTGAACACATTCATCTCCTCCATACTCTCTCCCTCCAATCTAATATCCAATCTTCCATTACCTATTTTTTTTTGTTATCCTCATCACCTTACTCTTTCCTATATTCACTTTTAATTTTCTTCTTTTACATACTCTGCCAAACTCATTAACCAACCTCTTCAACTTCCCTTCAGAATCTCCCAAAAGCACAGTGTCATCAGCAAAGAGCAACTGTGACAACTCCAACTTTGTGTTAGATTCTTTATCTTTTACCCCAAACCTCTTGCCAACATCCAAGCATTCACTCCTCTTACAACTACATGTATAAAAATATTGAACAACCATGGTGACATCACACATCCTTGTCTAAGGCCTACTTTTACTGGGAAATAATCTCCCTTTCTCTTCCATACTAACTTGAGCTTCACTATCCTCGTAAAAACTCTTCACTGCTTTCAACAATTTACCTCTTATTCCATATATATATATATATATATATATATATATATATATATATATATATATATATATATATATATATATATATATATATATATGGAAGAGCTAGAGCCACATGACGCCTTAACCCACAGGACCACCCAATCCTAGGAAAATCGCTGGACGTCCTCAGGAAAAACCTGTTTAGTTCTCGTCTTTGTCAGCAAAATTTATTTCTTAATGAAGGGAGTTCAAGCTTTGTTGACCTCACTTTATCTTCGGCTTTAAATCTGCGTAATAAAATTAAATAACATACGCAAGGCGAGGGGCTGACAGACACGTTATGCAGTATGAAAATAAATTTTAGTGCTTTTCTTTTTACTGGAAAAACTCTACTTTAAAATAGCAATATTGGTGTCAGCCAATATTGCTATTTTTGATGTTCTTTTGTTCTGAAAAATGTTTCAAGATCATTACTATTGAATAAAATGGCACAATACCCTGACTGGATCAATAAACAAATATCCTGTACATAGGAAAGAGAAACTTTTGATGTTTTGGCCCAACTAGTTCCATTAACTAGTTCCATTTACTAGTCACACAGAAACGCCTCTACCATTACTACCACCATCACTTCTACCCTTATACTACTACCTCCTCTCCTTCTCCCGGCCTCGCTCCCCTTCCCCCACGTCTATATACCGGCTCCCTCACCTTCGCGATCTCGTGTGACTAGTTAATGGTCCAAGTCAGACCGAAACGTCGTCATAAGTTTCATTCTCTTATGTGCGTGTTATTTGTGCGTCATTAATATTGCTACCAAATGTTTCAGCAGAGGAGCAAACAATGAAGAACTGTGTATTAATATTAGGATGAGCCTTTTACACATTACTCCTCTTCCTTCTTTCCCTCTGTCTCTTCACACTTCTCATCTCTCCCTCTTGTTGATGATCATTAACCTAAATGTGAAAAAATCTGGTCAGCCTTCAGGTCACTCTAGTGAGAGCTATTTGCTACACTGTTCACTTATTGAGGAAAAGAGATATAGATAATATAATAACGAATATGACACAGCAAGGCTTTATTTATATTTATGAAATAAGATACCTGATATATTAGGCAAATATCATAAATTTGCTTGCAACAGATATCTGTAGATTTAAATCCAGATATACTCCTGTTAAATTTTCTTAGGCCTAGTTTCCAGGCCTTTTATGTATGGAAATGATCTTGCGGAACGGTCCGCAGGATGGATATGGGGTGTACAATAAACTAGCCACTATTGTCCACAGGATAGTCCCTAAACCTAGTTCCTCTCACTCATCCGTCCTTTCTCTCCAAGTCACACTTTTTAAACCTTCCCATAAAATCCAGCCGAGTCTTCCGTTTCCTGCTGCATTTAAGTGTAAACCTTCCGCCATGACCAGACTTTTATCACTGTTTGAATTGTCCCAAAGTTCTTAAAACACGAGAGAGAGAGAGAGAGAGAGAGAGAGAGAGAGAGAGAGAGAGAGAGAGAGAGAGAGAGAGAGAGAGAGAGAGAGAAGGGGGGGTTGAAAAGAGTAGTGGTGGAACTTGTTGGTGGGTTTTGAGGTCAGTAACTGGGTGGTTAGAGAGGAGGGACGGGAAGAGAGGGAATGAGGAGGAGGAGGAGGAGGGAATGAGGAGGAGGGAATGAGAAGGAGGATGAGGAGGAGGAGGGGGGTGGGGGTGGTGGTGGTGAGGAAGGGAGAGAAAGAGGAGAGTAATAGAAATGGGAGAGGGATACGTGGAAAACGAGGAGTAATGCGGACCAGAAGGGTGAGGGGGAAAGAGGAATTTGAAGGGTGAGGGGAGGTGGTGGGAGAAGTAGAGAGGTTAATTAAGGCGGGAAGGGATGGAAGAAAAGAGATGAAAGTAGGGTAATGGGAGGGCTACAAAAGTAGAGTTCTTGCCCCTGTCAGCATAGGAAACGAGAGGAGATGGTCGATACTCCAACCCTGGCAGGCCCATAACTCCTTGTGTTGGTGGTGGTGGAGGCAAGAGCAGACGACAGCCTGCCAGTGCTGCAGTGCTGGTGATATTGGTGATGCTGGTGATGCTAATGCTAGTAGCGATGCTGGTGATAGTGGTAATGCTGGTGATAGTGGTGATGCTGGTGATATTGGTGATGCTGGTGATAGTGGCGATGCTAATGATAGTGGCGATGCTGGTGATAGTGGTGATGCTGGTGATGCTGGTGATAGTAGCGATGCTAATGATAGTGGCGATGCTGGTGATAGTGGTGATGCTGGTGATAGTGGTGATGCTGGTGATAGTAGCGATGCTAATGATAGTGGCGATGGTGGTGATAATGATGATGCTTTTGCTGGTGTGAGGTAGTGGTGATTATAGTGACAGTAGAGAATGTGTAGTGGTGAGACTGGTGATTATGGTAGTGGTGATACTGCTGAGGTTGGTGGTGACGGTGTGGAGAGGTGGTGATAGAAACGATGGTTGTGGTGGTGGTTGTGGCTGTGATGGTCATGGTAATGGTGTTGGTAGTCGTGGTGGTGGTTGTATTTGTGTTGACAGTAGTGGTGGTGGTTGTGGTAATGGTGGGGGTAATTGTGGTGGTGGTGGTTTTAGTGGTTGTCATGTTGGCGATCGTGGTGATGGTGACGGTGGAGTGTAGGTGATGGTTGGTGCATTGGTGGTGATGGTATTGATGGTGGTGATTTTGGTGGAGGTGGTGGTGATGATGGTGGCAGGGGTGGTGGTGGTGGTGGTGCTGGTGATGGTGGCGGGGTGGTAGTGGTTTAGGTGGTGGTGATGATGGTGGCAGGGGTGGTGGTGGTGGTGGTGGTGGTGGTAGTGGTGGTGGTGGTTTTGGTAGTGATGGAGGTGGTAGTGGTGATAGTGGTGGGGGTGGTGGAGGTGGTGGTGATGATGGTGGCATGGGTGGTGGTGGAGGTGGTGGTGGTGATGGTGGCAGGGGTGGTGGAGGTGGTGGTGGTGATGGTGGCAGGGGTGGTGGAGGTAGTGGTGGTGGTGGTGGTTGTTATGGTGGCAGAGGTGGTAGAGGTAGAGGTGGAGGTGGTGGTGGTGATGGTGGCAGAGGTGATGATGGTGGCAGAGGTGATGATGGTGGCAGAGGTGGTGGTACTAGTGGTGGTAGTATTGCTATGACTTATTGTGACTGATTCTAGGAAATGGCGCCAGTACAGATAAGAACATAACGAAGGAACACTGCAGAAGGCCTACTGGCCCATGCGAGGCAGGTCCAAGATCCTCTGCTTTTATAAATAATTTAGTCTTGTTTCACCTCGTAAGTTGTTCATTATTGTCCCTGTGTTTGACACAGACATTGTTATTATTGTCGATGCGGTGTTCATAGTTATGCTCATTGATCGATTTGTTCAGGTCTCTCAGTGTCTCCCAGGCAGGTCTTGACGCAACTGCCATATGGTATGACGTAGATTCCTGCTGAGTTGTCGGAGGTGCTATTCGAGTTGTTTCTGGAGCGCTCTGATGTTGATACTGGAGTTAGTGGCAGCTCTGACATTACCAGCTGGTAAAATCTTCAGAACCCAGCTGGTTAAATTGGAGTTTGGGAATATTATCAATCTGCTGGAAGATTCCAGTTGTACTCCACGATTTCATACATAAATGAAATGGTATCTACCTGAAGGATGTTTTCGGAAGTCAACGCTCCCGAAGCGCGATCCCAAACCAGGCTTCCTAGTGGATCAAGACATGATTAATTAGGCTGTTAGTGCTGGCCGCACGTAGGCTAACATGCGAACTATACCCCGGCTAATCTGCATCTGACTTCGGGAGCATCTCAAGTTTCTTCTTGGAGACAACCAGTAGTCTGTTAGTAATCCCTTTCATGTATGAAAAGAAAATCCTGAAATGTCTTGGAAGAATGTGCAGCATGCTGAAGGCTACTTGGATAAACTAGCATATTTTAAAGTGGTCAGTGGTCAGTCGTCACGTGAGGTCACAGACCCTGAGCTGCTTTGGGGATTAGCGTGGACGGTTACAAAGCATGGCTTGCTTCTGCAGTGTTTTAAAAATTGAGGTTGGAGAGTTGAAGGAGGAGGTCTTGCTTCTCCAGGAGGAGATTAGGAGGCTGAAGGTCCACCTCAATGGGTTTGGGAGAGAGTGTGAGGTGGCTGGAGTTGTGGGGAATGAGGCTTCTAGCAGTGAGGTGCAGTCTGTCTCTCGCTGTGAGGAGGCTGTAGGTGGGGAGGTAGCAACGGCTACCAGCAGTGAGGTGCAGTCCAGCACCTGCTACAAGTGGCGAGTGGTAACCAGTAATGGGAGGAGAATCAGAATAAGGAAAGTTAAGAGTGAAGATCTGAAGGTAGGAAATCGCTTCTCTGTTCTTAAGGATGAATGTACTTCAGTGGCAGGTGAAGGTAAGGGTACTACTGCCCCTGCTAACAGAGGTACGCGCATTCTTGTGGTTGGTGACTCTCAGGTAAGAAATATTGACCGTGCTTTTTGTAATAGGAATAAGAAGATGAGAGATAGTGTGTGCTTCCCTGGAGCTGGTGTTGGGGACATAGTTAACAGGCTGGATAATATCATGTCAGGTAATGGGAACAAGCCCATTATCTGTCTCAGTGCTGGTGGAAATGATATTGGGAAGGGTAGGAGAGAAGAGCTGCTAGATAAGTACAGGTCAGCTATAGATTTCATTAAGTCTAAGGGAGGGGTCCCAATCATATGTAGCATCTTGCCTAGAAGGGGAGTAGGAAATGAATGGTTGTCTAGGGCAATTGGTGTAAATTGCTGGCTAGACAGATACTGCAAGGAACTTGCAATCCCATTCATTGACAACTGGAACAACTTTTATGGCAAACATGATATGTATGCAAGGGATGGGGTACATCTCTCTGGAGCTGGGGTGGTAGCACTTGCAAACTCAATTGAGAAGGCCATTGGTGAAATTCCTATGATTTTAAACTGATAGAAGATAAAGGTATGGGTGTGTGTGTGGGAAACAAGCAGGTTGCAACACTAGGGTTGGAAACAGTAAATGTATAAAAGGCATTCAGCATGAAGTTATAAATAAAGACAATAGATCAGGTCAGCAAACAAAGGGGGACAGCAGAGGGCAGCAAGGGACTAGCTTCCTTAAGGTTTACTATACTAATAGCAGGAGTGTAAGAAATAAGATAGATGAGCTAAGATTAATTGCAAGTGCAGGAAACATAGATATTATTGCTATAACAGAGACCTGGCTCAATCTGATAGAGAGATGCCCTCTGAATGTCACATACAAGGCTATAAATTGTTCCACACTGACAGGGTCAACAGGAAGGGTGGTGGAGTAGCGATGTATGTCAGAGACAATTTAAATTGTTGTGTTAGACAAGATATAAAATTAGAAGCGCCAGCCACTGAATCTGTTTGGTTACAGCTTCTCGAGGGCCGAGAAAAACTAATTTTGGGTGTGATTTACAGGGCCCCAAATCTTGATAGGAAGTGCAGTAAACTTCTATGGGACGATATTCGTAAGGCATCTACATACGAAAATGTTGTGCTAATGGGAGATTTCAACTATAGACAGATTGACTGGAGCAATTTGACAGGAAATTTAGAGTCAGGTGACTTTCTTGATACGATCCAGGATTGTTTTGTAAAACAGTTTGTGACAGAGCCAACTAGGGGAAATAACCTCCTTGACTTGGTTCTTGCCAGTAGGGAAACACTAAATAATCTTGAGGGTAATGATGAGCTTGGGGAAAGTGATCACAAATCACTCAGTTTTAATATATCATGGAATTCCTCTAATAATGGCAATCAAGTCTCTGTCCCTGACTTTCGCTTGGCTGATTTCATAGGACTGAAAAATTACTTAGGTGGGCTGAACTGGAATGACCTGACTAAGGGTCAGGTAGGTGGTGATGGTTGCCGATATGACGCTTTCCAGGGCATAGTTCTAGCTGCTCAGTCAAATTATGTTCCAAATTGGGAAATCAGATCAAACAAAAATGATCCTAAATGGATGAACAATAGATTAAAATATCTGATTGGTCAAAAGAGAGGCATATATAGGCAAATCAAAAGAGGAGAGGGGCAATTAAGAAATCGATATATTCAGTTAAAGAGAGAAATAAAAAAGGGAATTAGAAAAGCAAAAAGAGATTATGAGGTTAAAGTTGCAAGGGAATCGAAGACTAACCCAAAAGGATTCTTTCAGGTATACAGAAGTAAGATCAGGGACAAGATAGGCCCACTCAAAAATTCCTCGCGTCAGCTCACTGACAGTGATAAGGAAATGTGTAGAATTTTTAACACATACTTCCTCTGTTTTTGCACAGGAGGATACCAGCGATATTCCAGAAATGATAAATTATGTAGAACAGGACGATAATAAACTGTGCACGATTAGGGTAACAAGTGACATGGTCATTAGGCAAATAGATAAATTAAAACCTAACAAATCCCCAGGCCCTGATGAACTGTATGCAAGGGTTCTAAAGGAATGTAAAGAGGAGCTTAGCAAACCTTTGGCTAATCTTTTCAACATATCATTACAAACTGGCATGGTGCCAGATAAGTGGAAAATGGCAAATGTGATACCTATTTTCAAAGCAGGTGACAGGTCCTTAACTTCGAACTATAGACCAATAAGCCTAACCTCCATAGTGGGAAAATTTGTGGAATCAATAATTGCCGAGACGGTTCGTGGCCACCTTGAAAAGCATAAATTAATCAACGAATCTCAGCATGGTTTTACAAAGGGGCGTTCCTGCCTTACGAATTTGTTAACTTTTTTCACTAAGGTATTTGAGGAGGTAGATCATGGTAATGAATATGATATTGTGTATATGGACTTCAGTAAGGCTTTTGACAGGGTCCCACATCAGAGACTGTTGAGGAAAATTAAAGCACATGGAATAGGAGGAGAAATTTTTTCCTGGATAGAGGCATGGTTGACAAATAGGCAGCAGAGAGTTTGCATAAATGGGGAGAAATCAGAGTGGGGAAGCGTCACGAGCGGTGTTCCACAGGGGTCAGTGTTGGGCCCCCTGCTGTTCACAATCTACATAAACGACATAGATGAGGGCATAAAGAGCGACATCAGCAAGTTTGCCGATGACACCAAAATAGGCCGTCGAATTCATTCTGACGAGGACATTAGAGCACTCCAGGAAGATTTGGATAGACTGATGCAGTGGTCGGAGAAGTGGCAGATGCAGATTAATATAGACAAATGCAAAGTTCTAAATGTTGGACAGGACAATAACCATGCCACATATAAACTAAATAATGTAGATCTTAATATTACGGATTGCGAAAAAGATTTAGGAGTTCTGGTTAGCAGTAATCTGAAACCAAGACAACAGTGCATAAGCGTTCGCAATAAAGCTAATAGAATCCTTGGCTTCATATCAAGAAGCATAAATAATAGGAGTCCTCAGGTTGTTCTTCAACTCTATACATCCTTGGTTAGGCCTCATTTAGATTATGCTGCACAGTTTTGGTCACCGTATTACAGAATGGATATAAATGCTCTGGAAAATGTACAAAGGAGGATGACAAAGTTGATCTCATGTATCAGAAACCTTCCCTATGAGGATAGACTAAGGGCCCTAAATAAGCACTCTCTAGAAAGACGTAGAATTAGGGGGGATATGATTGAGGTGTATAAGTGGAAGACAGAAATAAATAAAGGGGATGTAAATAGTGTGCTGAAAATATCTAGCCTAGACAGGACTCGCAGCAATGGTTTTAAGTTGGAAAAATTCAGATTCAGGAAGGATATAGGAAAGTACTGGTTTGGTAATAGAGTTGTGGATGAGTGGAACAAACGCCCAAGTACAGTTATAGAGGCCAGAACGTTGTGTAGCTTTAAAAATAGGTTGGATATATACATGAGTGGATGTGGGTGGGTGTGAGTTGGACCTGATAGCTTGTGCTACCAGATCGGTTGCGGTGTTCCTCCCTTAAGTCAATGTGACCTGACCTGACTAGGTTGGGTGCATTGGCTTAAACCGGTGGGAGACTTGGACCTCCCTCGCATGGGCCAGTAGGCCTGCTGCAGTGTTCCTTCGTTCTTATGTTCTTAAGTCATAAATACCCTCTAACCCCATAAAATACAAACGCATGACCACCCCAGGCTTCATTCTGCTCTCATGGTCTGAGCAGTATCTGTTCGTTGTTTTACGATATACTTTCAAAGTATAGTAACATACCCGACACTGAAGCAGGTGTCTTCTTATTACACTGAATGGGAAACAAGGAGAGGCCAAGACACACCAGTCAACCAGTGTAAATATGCATGTCGCACTGTCAACAAAAATAATGCATGTGTCATACATAGAAATACTGATGGAAATCTTACAAAGAGAAATGAAACTAATTTAACCATGAAAAAAAGGACCAGCATAGAAGCCGTTTTTAAAATCTATCGTAATAGGTCTTAGCAATACAGCTGTTCAGAAGACTGTGAGCTTCAGAGTATCAAAAGTTCAGGGCAAGATAATCTTAAAAAGCACGACCGTCAGGTGACCTCACACATCATACCACATATGACTTAACCACATCTGAACAGAGAGCGATGGTAAAAAGAACCTATAAGGAGGTAGAAGGGAGAGAAGAGGCAGGGAGGTTCCGCACTTCCCTGTCTTTGAAGGGAACTGTAGTGCCTCCCTAAACCCCCCAGGAGTGTTTCAGGTTCGGTAATCCTTTCCATGAGAATGGTGATGAAATTAATTTATGTGTGAGGAAACACATGGGTGGGGGAAGGAGGTGACGTGGGAATATGGGGAGATGGAAAAGGTGTGAGTGGAACTTAAGAAATAGGGAAATGGGGAAACGGGTGAGGTAAGATGAGAAAATTAAAACTAGACGAAAATCGAATCCGAGGCTATTTATGGTTGTTAGGTAAGACACATATGCAACAGTTAGGTATCTTTATTTTGAAACGTTTCGCCTACACAGTAGGCTTCTTCAGTCGAGTACAGAAAAGTTGATAGAAGCAGAAGATACTTGAAGACGATGTAATCAGTCCATCACCCTTAAAGTTTTGAGGTGGTCAGTCCCTCAGTCTGGAGAAGAGCATTGTTCCGTTGTCTGAAACAATATGAAGTTGAAGTGACAGAATCGGGCCTTATATAGTGCCAGGAGGTGAGACGTAGGTTGATTTGGGAGGGCAGGTCCTTCTCAAACCCAGCCGTTCTCACTAGTAGAGGTTGTCGAAGTAGATGGTCTGTACCAAGATACCCTTGGTACAGACCATCTACTTCGACAACCTCTACTAGTGAGAACGGCTGGGTTTGAGAAGGACCTGCCCTCCCAAATCAACCTACGTCTCACCCGTTTCAAAATAAAGATACCTAACTGTTGCATATGTGTCTTACCTAACAATCTGTCGGTATTTTATACCATTTTAATGAGGCTATTTATGCTTACCATCCGCCATTGCAATGCTGCACTGGGTTTTATATACATTTTTATATTTTTTCTATATTTGCAACACTTGGGTATCTTTAATATATCATTAAAGATACCCAAGTGATGCACATCACCTGGGATGCTTTACAGTTATGATATGAGATGGGAAGTACAGTGTCTACGCTCTGAAGGAGGTATGTTAACGCTGCAATTTTATATATATATATATATATATATATATATATATATATATATATATATATATATATATATATATATATATATATATATATATATATATACACACACACACGCACGCACGCACGCACACACACACACACGCACGCGCGCGCACGCACACACACACACACACACACACACACACACACACAGACACACACACACACACACACACACACACACACACACACACACACACACACACACACACACACACGATCACAGCAGGACTCGAACCTGCAAACTCTGTATCAAAGTCTACAGTACTTTACCACGTAGCCAGACCCCAGATAAGTATGGGTGCCTAGCCATAGCTAGATGATGTTACCCCATACCCCGAGGCACCTGGCTTGTTTTCAAAGTTATTTCATCAAATCCTGCCACATGCAGTGGACAACGAAAGAGATTTGAAATGCTTAACAATTCGCAAACAGATGAAATTATTTACACACACACACACACACACACACACACACACACACCCACACACACACACACACACACATCTATATATATATATATATATATATATATATATATATATATATATATATATATATATCAACAAGACGGCCGTCTCCCACCGAGGCAGGGTGACCCAAAAAGAAAAAGAAAGAAAATCCCCAAAAAGAAATACTTTCATCATCATTCAACACTTTCACCTCACTCACACATAATCACTGTTTTTGCAGAGGTGCCCAGAATACAACAGTTTAGAAGTATATACGTATAAAAATACACAATATATCCCTCCAAACTACCAATATTTCAAACCCCTCCTTTAGAGTGCAGGCATTGTACTTCCCATTTCGAAGACTCAAGTCCGGTTATATAAAATAACCGGTTTCCCTGAATCCCTTCACTAAATATTACCCTGCTCGCACTCCAACAGCTATTCAGGTCCCAAATACCATTTGTCTCTATTCACTCCTATCTAACACGCTCACGCACGCTTGTTGGAAGTCCAAGCCCCTCGCCCACAACACCTCTTTTACCCCCTCCCTCCAACCCCTACCCCGCCTTCCTTCCCCTAGAGATTTATACACTCTCCATGTCATTCTACTTTGATCCATTCTCTCTAAATGACCAAACCACCTCAACAACCCTTCTTCTGCCCTCTGACTAATACTTTTATTAACTCCACACCTTTTCCTAATTTCCACACTCCGAATTTTCTGCATAATATTTACACCACACATTGCCCTTAGACAGGACATCTCCACTGCCTCCAACCGTCTCCTCGCTGCTGCATTTACCACCCAAGCTTCGCATCCATATAAGAGTGTTGGTACTACTATACTTTCATACATTCCCTTCTTTGCCTCCATAGATAACATTTTTTGCCTCCACATATACCTCAATGCACCACTCACCTTTTTTACTTCATCAATTCTATGATTAATCTTGTAGAATGTACATTCTACAAGATTGATGAACTGAACACATCGACTCCAGGCTGAGGGACTGATTACCTCAAACTCCTCCTCTCCTTACACCCTCTGCTTTGTATTGGACTGATGAAGCCACTGTGTGGCGAAACGTTTCTTGAATAAAGATTCCCATATGTTGCATAAGTGTCTCAATCTTCAACCATGGTGACATTACACATCCCTGTCTAAGACCTACTTTTACCGGGAAATAGTCTCCCTCTCTTCTACACACCCTAACCTGAGCCTCACTATCCTCATAAAAACTCTTTACAGCATTTAGTAACTTACCACCTATACCATATACTTGCAAAATCTGCCACATTGCTTCCTTATCCACTCTATGATATGCCTTTTCTAAATCCATAACTGCAATAAAAACTTCCCTACCTTTATCTAAATACTGCTCACATAAATGCTTCAATGTAAACACTTGATCTACACATCCCCTCCCCACTCTAAAACCTCCTTGCTCATCCGCAATTCTACATTCTGTCTTACCTCTAATTCTTTCAATAACCCTACCGTACACTTTTCCTGGTATACTCGGTAAACTTATTCCTCTATAATTTTTACAATCTCTTTTGTCCCCCTTCCCTTTATATAAAGGGACTATACATGCTCTCCGCCAATCCCTAGGTACCTTCCCCTCTTTCATACATTTATTAAACAAAAATACCAAAAATTCCAACACTATATTACCCCCTGCTTTTAACATTTCTGTCATGGTCCCGTCAGTTCCAGCTGCTTTATCCCCTTTCATTCTACGTAATGCCTCACGCACCTCCCCCACACTCACATCCTGCTCTTCTTCACTCCTGAAAGATGGTATACCTCCCTGGCCAGTGCATGAAATTACCGCCTCCCTTCCTTCGTCGACATTTAAAAGTTCCTCAAAATACTCTCGCCATCTACCCAAAACCTCCATCTCTCTATCTACTAACTCTCCTACTCTTTAACTGACAAATCCATTTGTTCCCTAGGCTTTCTTAACTTGTTTAACTCATTCCAAAATTTTTTCTTATTTTCATAATTTCTTGACAGTGCCTCTCCCACTCCACCATCCGCTCTCCTTTTGCACTCTCTCACCACTCTCTTAACCTTTCTTTTACTCTCCATATACTCTACTCTTCTTATAGCACTTCTGCTTTGTAAATACCTCTCATAACTTACCTTTTTCTCTTTTATCACACCCTTTACTTCATCATTCCACCAATTACTCCTCTTTCCTCCTGCACCCACCCTCCTATAACCACAAACTTCTGTCCCACATTCTAATACTGCATTT
The DNA here is from genome assembly GCF_038502225.1 of Cherax quadricarinatus. NCBI lineage: Eukaryota > Metazoa > Arthropoda > Malacostraca > Decapoda > Parastacidae > Cherax > Cherax quadricarinatus. Next base: position 34,733,274 of record NC_091293.1, on the reverse strand, counting down.
TTAAAACTATTCCAACCCTCTTCAACCCCCCCCCAATACTCATACCTGCACCAGCCCACCTTTCTGCCAATAGTTGCTGTTAAAATAATCAAGGTGCTATTCTCAGGTGCTAAAGTGTAATAAGCTCATTATTTTGCCATTATATTCATTTATTTGATTACCACTTTTTTGTTCACCACAAATTATTTTAGTCCCTTTTATATTGCCTCATTTATTTTAGCTTTAAAGAGCTACCTTAGCTCATATTTTTTACATTTGTTAAAATAATTCAGGCGCCATTTTATAGCTTTAGAATATTTACTTTGTCTTATACTTAATTTTAACTATAGATTCACTATAAATCTTATGATAACAAGCATTGATACTGACACCAACCTCTTATCTAATGACTTAAATTAATCAAACAGTAACTGTAATTACTACACAGCAGAACAATCAAAGGCACTTCTCAGAGCCAACAACAACATAACTGTCTTTAACTACAGTATCAGATCTTTAAGCAAACATTACGATGACCTCATAGCATTACTAAATTCCCTGCATGCCAGTATGTCCATCATTACTCTCACCGAAACCTGGCTAAAGCCTGATACTACAGATGTCTATGCGATTCCTGGTTACACAGCCATACACAACCATACACAGAGAAGGCTACTTACTCTGTGCTAGGTGGTGCTAATAGATGCGAGTTAGAGGTTCTGTTAGCTGGTCTGCACATCTACTTAGTTGATAAATTAGACACATGTGCAACTCTTGGGTTTATCTGGAGTTTATCTGGAGAGAGTTCCGGGGGTCAACGCCCCCGCGGCCCGGTCTGTGACCAGGCCTCCTTAGGTCAGTGTCCCAGGATGCGACCCACACCAGTCGACTAACACCCAGGTACCCATTTTACTGATGGGGAACATAGACAACAGGTGGAAAGAAACACGTCCAATGTTTCTACTCTGGCTGGGAATCGAACCCAGGCCCTCACCGTGTGAAGCGAGAGCGTTAACCACACAGTGGCTTCATCAGTCCATACGTAGGATAAACTTGAAGAACAGGAGGAGAATGAGGTAATCAGTCCCTCAACCTTGAGTCGATGTGTTCAGTCCATCAATCTTGAATAGAATACGGCATATGAGCGGAGAAGCAGCACCTCATTCTCCTCCTGTTCTTCAAGTTTCTCGTATGTATGGACTGATGAAGCCACTGTGTGGCGAAACGTTTCCTCAATAAAGATACCCAAGAGTTGCACATGTGTCTAATTTATCAACTTGTCGGTTCTCTGAACCATTCATCTACAAACATCTACTTAGTAATCTTGTTCTCAACTTATCTGGGCCCACAGCCTTTTCTTGGTCCAACGATTTAAGGGGAAAATACACCTCATCCTGCCTTATTGTCACCACTGACAACTTTGACACATTGTTAGGTAAGACACATATGCAACAGTTAGGTATCTTTATTTCGAAACGTTTCGCCTACACAGTAGGCTTCTTCAGTCGAGTACAGAAAGGTTGATAGAAGCAGAAGATACTTGAAGACGATGTAATCAATCCATCACCCTTAAAGTTTTGAGGTGGTCAGTCCCTCAGTCTGGAGAAGAGCATTGTTCCGTTGTCTGAAACAATATGAAGTTGAAGTGACAGAATGGGGCCTTTATATAGTGCCAGGAGGTGAGACGTAGGTTGCTCTGGGAGGGCAGGTCCTTCTCAAACCCAGCCGTTCTCACTAGTAGAGGTTGTCGAAGTGGTCTGTACCAAGATACCCTTGTGTTGCAGTGTCTGACAGAATGAACATTAAAATGGTATGAAATACCGACAGATTGTTAGGTAAGACACATATGCAACAGTTAGGTATCTTTATTTCGAAACGTTTCGCCTACACAGTAGGCTTCTTCAGTCGAGTACAGAAAGGTTGATAGAAGCAGAAGATACTTGAAGACGATGTAATCAGTCCATCACCCTTAAAGTATTGAGGTGGTCAGTCCCTCAGTCTGGAGAAGAGCATTGTTCCGTTGTCTGAAACAATATGAAGTTGAAGTGACAGAATGGGGCCTTTATATAGTGCCAGGAGGTGAGACGTAGGTTGCTCTGGGAGGGCAGGTCCTTCTCAAACCCAGCCGTTCTCACTAGTAGAGGTTGTCGAAGTGGTCTGTAACAAGATACCCTTGTGTTGCAGTGTCTGACAGAATGAACATTAAAATGGTATGAAATACCGACAGATTGTTAGGTTCATTCTGTCAGACACTGCAACACAAGGGTATCTTGGTACAGACCACTTCGACAACCTCTACTAGTGAGAACGGCTGGGTTTGAGAAGGACCTGCCCTCCCAGAGCAACCTACGTCTCACCTCCTGGCACTATATAAAGGCCCCATTCTGTCACTTCAACTTCATATTGTTTCAGACAACGGAACAATGCTCTTCTCCAGACTGAGGGACTGACCACCTCAAAACTTTAAGGGTGATGGACTGATTACATCGTCTTCAAGTATCTTCTGCTTCTATCAACCTTTCTGTACTCGACTGAAGAAGCCTACTGTGTAGGCGAAACGTTTCGAAATAAAGATACCTAACTGTTGCATATGTGTCTTACCTAACAATCTGTCGGTATTTCATACCATTTTAATGTTCAACTTTGACACAGTTCTTGCGGCTAGCCAAGGAGGAACTTGTATCTTGGCAGCAAAGTGTTCAGCAAAGAGGTTAGTTCTGATGTGTGTATATAAGCATATAAATACACACACACACACTCAGCGGCCACTTTGTTAGGTACACTTTTCTAGGGCAGGACAGGATTCCCCCAGTGCCCCAAAGCAGTCTACATTCTTCGTGGCATGGATTCAACAAGGTGCTGGAAACATTCCTTAGAGATTAAAATCCATGTTGACATGATAGCAACATGCAGTTTGCTGCAGATTTATCGATTGCAAATTCATAATGCGAATCTCCCGTTCCAACACATCCCAAAAGTTTATGACAAATTCTCCCCCTTCTGTCTGTTCTGTTCTGTTTTAGGTTCGCCGGTATAATCGCCCGGCATGGGACCAGCTGTTCCCAGGCCTTGCCCCATTCTCCTCCTCGACAGGGCTCGGAGGGAGAAGCTAGGAGCCTTGCACTGCTACAAACCCCGCCCACAGTAGGTTCGAAGGGTGTGGCAGCTGCATAGCAGCAGACGATGTCAGGAGGTGCAAAGGCAGCAAGCACTACAGGATCCTTTTGGAGCCACACCCCAGCTTTGGGCCGAAGCCTGAGCGCTGGGGAAGCTCAAGAATGCCTCTTGCTGTGAGTGTTGCTGCTGCTACTTGTCCGTTGCACTCTCCTGTCCTTCTGCCTGTAAGTCACATCAGAAATCGTGGTTCCTCAGATCAGGCGATGTTTTTCCAATCTTTAACTGTCCAGTTTTGGTGAACTTGTGCCCACTGTAGCCTCAATTTTCTGCTTTTAGCTCACAGGAGTGAAACCCAGTGTAATCTTCTGCTGTTGTAGCCCATCCACTTCAAGATTTGACGTGTTATGCATTCATATATGTCTTCTGCATACTACTGTTGTAACTACTGGTCAGATTAGTTATTGTTGCATTCCTGTGAACTTAAACTAATACGACTTATTGGATGTTTTGTGTTTTTCACGCCATTCTCTGTTAAATCTAAAGATTGGGCATGGAAATCCCAGATCAACAGTTTTTGAGATACTCAAATCATTTCGTGGTCAAAGTCACTTAGACCTCATTTCCTCACCACTTTAATGGTTTTTGGTCTGAACAACAACTGTACTTCTTGATTGTGTCTGCATGATGTGATGCACTGAGGTGCTGCCACGTGACTGAATGATTAGATATTTGCATTAAAGAGCAGGTGCACCATTAAAAGTGGTCAAGCAAGTATGTTCCCAAAATACGTCTTCACTTGGAGTGAGTCAGTGAGGGAGGGAGAGAGATAGATGGAGGGAGAGACAAGGATATCGGAAGTGCTCCCAGGCACACCAGCGCCCACAGCCAGAAGGATGAATATTATAGAATTAGAAAAATCTCACAAGCATTGATATTGCAATAATCTAAACGAAATAAACGTGGCAATAATAAAAAAATTCGGTCACACCCCGCTATGATATCAGTAACTCTACATATATAAAAATATTGTCCGTGATATAGTAGTCACTGGCAATAATGGGGTAACAACCCACGGGCCAGGTCCATTTAAATTAAGGGGGGTCCCCTTTAAATGTTAACGTTTTCTCGTCCCCCCTTTAAATGGACCTGGCCCGTGGGTGGCTACCCCATTATTGCCAGTGACTTCTATAACATAGCGGGATGTGGCCGAATTTTTTATTATTGCCACGTTAATTTCGTTTAGGTTATTGCAATATAAATGCTTGTGAGATTTTTTTAATGCTATAATATTCATCCTTCTGGCTATGGGTGCTGGTGTTCCTTGGGGCACTTCCGATATCCCTGTCTCTCTCTATCTCTCTCTCCCTTCCTTACTGACTCACTCTATGTGAAGACGTCGTTTGGGAACGTACTTGCTTGAACATCCTCATCTTTTCTGCAATTTTGCAAGCTCCTGATGATGTGTTGATTGCAGCACGAAAGGCCTAGAGATATCATTCTACTTCCTCCATGGTTGTTTTGCACACACACACATACACACACACACACACACACACACACACACACACACACACACACACACACACACACACACACACACACATATATATATATATATATATATATATATATATATATATATATATATATATATATATATATATATATATAAAATGTATACGTGTGTAAATACATATATATATATATACACACTTCAGAACCAAATGCGAGTCAGGGATGCATCACAGGGATTAGTGGCAGAGAGGCGGGACAGAAGCTGAGGATTGGACCACACAGATGTAGTTAAGCAAGCATAGCTGGGTTATCACACACACACACACACACACACACACACACACACAGCTCGGTGCTGCTGGGCTTAATCCTGCACGGTTGAGGATACAGCAATAGGAGTGTTTAGCGAGGGTTGCTGCTGGTATTGTTTAACATGGTTGCAATACACACACACACACATATACACGTACATACACACAAGCTTTCCTCCCCTCACGTCTACAATACCTCGCCTATTCATACATCCCTGATACACACATTTTTCCAGCATCTTTATGCTCCCTTCTCTCTGCTCTTCACTTAACTCTTTTGTCATTGAAAAAGATTCATATGAATCATTTTTTTTCTTAAGACACTGAAAAAAGTTGCTAAAAAAGCAGTTGACAACAGCCAGATTTACTAAGGGAAAGAATTCAGTTTGAAATTATTTTATTCCAAGATATAATTTTTTTTAGGAATCACTCAAAAAGATGAATCACAATACCTATTTCTGTATGTTTATATATATATGCATGCACAGTACATATGTATGTATATACGTATGTATGCATTAGGTATATATGTGTTTGTGTATATTTCGCCTGCTCTTGCGAATTCCTTGCATATATATATATATATATATATATATATATATATATATATATATATATATATATATATATATATATATATATATATATATATATATATATATATATATATATATATATATATATATATATATATATATTTATATATATATATATATATATATATTTATATATATATATATATATATATATATATATATATATATATATATATATATATATATATATATATATATATATATATATATATATAATGTGTGTGTGTGTGTGTGTGTGTGTATCGTGCAGAATATGTAAAACTTGCAATTGTGACTTAAATAGCAACGCTCTTCTTGCCGAATAAGACAAGCGTAAATTTGGGTATGCAATAATTTGGCAAAAATCATTCTGAACCTAATGAAAATAATATATTTCATTGTGTTTGTTTATTATTAAATTATTGTAAACTTATCTAAAATACATTTGGTTGGAGTAGGCTAAAATAAATTGCGCTAGTAACAATGTTAGGTAAATTTTCTAAGGTTATTTTGATACATAATTATTATTTTTTATTTTAACATAAATGAAAAAACACATCTTTAAACGTATAAGAGAAAATTTTAGAAAAGACTTAATTTTAAATGAGTTTTTGCTAATTGACCAGTTTTACCTAATCGGCGCGACATATACATATACAGAGAGAGAAAAAGAGAGAAAGGCAGTAGGACTTACCAATCTCAGCCACACATTCGACTTCATGATCTGGTTCTTCTCGTTCTGAAAAGGGAAAGAGAAAATATATTGGAGCAGTCACCTATCAGACTCGCACCTGCATAATTACCACAGTTTAAAAACGTCATGCCTGTATGTTCAACCCACCTGTATGTTCAACCCACCTGTATGTTCAACCCACCTGTATGTTCAACCCACCTGTATGTTCAACCCACCTGTATGTTCAACCCACCTGTATGTTCAACCCACCTGTATGTTCAACCCACCTGCATGTTCAACCCACCTGCATGTTCAACCCACTATTACTACTAAAACCGCTCGCATGATTAATCAATTAATCAAGAATTGGTTGGCATGATCGACCCATCAATATGCCAAAAGTTCTCATGATTAACCTAATACTGTCTCCATCCCTGGAGTGACTGACCAGGTTGCAGTATGAAAATGTTATGTAATGTTGCGATATCAAGTGAACAGGTTTAGAATATTGTTTGGCAAAGTGTATTGCAAACACATGTCACGTACCGCTGAAACAAACACATGTCACGTACCGCTGAAACAAACACATGTCACGTACCGCTGAAACAAACACATGTCACGTACCGCTGAAACAAACAAGATTAACAATTGTTCTGCAATAACAACAACAACATCAATTACTACTATTACTACTGCTACTACTAATACTTCTATTACTCATATTACTAGTTCTACTACTTTTACTACTACTACTACTACTGCTGCTGCTACTACTACTGCTGCTGCTGCTACTTCTACTACTATTACTACTATTACTACTACTTCTATTACTTATATTACTACTACTACAACTACTATTACTACTACTGCTGCTACTATTACTACTACATCTATTATTACTACTACTACTACTACTACTACTGACAATGATAATAATATGGTAATGAAGAAGAAGAAGAAGTTGTACAATACTACATTTGTTGTGATGATGATGATGATGATGATGATGATGATGATGATGATGATGATGATGATGATGATGATGATGATGATGATGATGATGATGATGATGATGATGATGATGATAGTGGGTTATTGAGAACACCTTCGGCTACTTGCATTATTTTTGTAATTAAAATTGGCTGCGCTAGCATAATGCTGCTGCCTTTTTAATCAGATATTTACATTTGAGAGACACCTGCAGCGCACTGTTTCCCTTTTCTGTGTAGTTACATTATTACTACACCAACACTGTGCTGCTAACCTTATTATACGTCACAGAGGGAACAATAGCTAATGTCGACTAGCGAAGTGGTGTTATAAGACTGCTTCAAATAGCAAACAACAGAAACACCAAATCGCAAATGCAGATTTTGCTATATCAAGTATTATGTCCCGTCCAGCATGTCAGCTTGCGCTTGACACCAAGTTGTCACTATCTGAACGCCACCAAAATTCTCCCTCGCCCATTTGTCCCTGCGGAAGCGGACTATTAGGAATGTGACGAACCTATCTCGTGCATAAACTCTCCTACGTACTCCAAGAGGTCTAGGTTGAAACAGAAGCGAAAATGCAGCGTAATGTGAGCCTTTACCCTGTGTCCATTGTGTCGGTATTTTAGATCATTGCTCTCTCTGCCTTATTTGTGTAAAATGTATTTACTACATAGGTCTTCATAGATTCAATTGAAATCGTTCTTTCTCTGACTGATTCTTTTCACCAGCTTAGCCTGTTGTAAGATATGCTGGGATGAGGGACAGGCGTTATCGGGAGCCTAGGTTACCTCTGACGCTCGTGGCAGTCAGTGAAACATATCTAGTGTTAAAATCTACCTAGGTTGTAGCTCCTACCTTAGTCACAGCTCCTACTTCAATTACAGTTCCTACCTCAGTTGCAGTTCCTACCTCAGCTGCAATTCCTTCATCAGCTGTAGTTTCTACTTCCATTATATCTTCTACTTCGGCAAACAAAAAAAAAAAAACACATCCTTACCTATCCTTTGTAACACTAGTAAGAAGAATCTCACTTAGAACACCCTTTACAGTTATATATTCTATACTAATACAATAAGTCATCACATAAAATTCAACTCAGTTATTTTTCTCGTATTCAAACTTCCTGATATAGTTTGGCATAATTCGTGATAAACCCAATTTTAAAATTAGTAGTTTTATTTTCATGGATTCCATCTGTTCACTTTGAGTCAAGAATGTATCAGTCCTTAAAATAGGGATTAAAGAAATACATCATCTCTCGGTTCTTATTCTGTTTTCTTTCTCACAATGGCTACCAGAGAGGTAAAAAGAACGACATTTTGATGAGGAGTATCTTCGAGGCACGCTTGTACAAATATTGAAAGATCCCTCGTGATATTCAGATAACCAAGAGTATGTAAAATATTATTGCAAGAAATTGGCCTTTGTAAAAATAAGCCTGAACTGGCTTGTATCTGTTGATCCTGGGTTACAGGAAGTCTGTTTGGTGATTCCTGAATGTTTTAAGCTAGTTTGCCGAATGCAGAAAGTATAAACTGTAGTTAATATGTTAACATTGGAAGGTGTATTATTAATTTGTTGACAAAGAAAAGTGACTAGTCAATTTGTTGACACTGGAAAGTATGTACTCAGTTTATTGGCACTGGAAAGTGAATAGTCAGTTTGTTGACACTGGAAAGTGAGTAGTCAGTTTGTTGACACTGGAAAGTGAGTAGTCAGTTTGTTGACACTGGAAAGTGAGTAGTCAGCTTGTTGGCAATGGAAAGTGAGTAGTCAGTTTGTTGACACTGGAAAGTGAGCAGTTAGTTTGTTGACACTGGAAAGTGAGTAGTCAGCTTGTTGACAATGGAAAGTGAGTAGTCAGTTTGTTGATACTGGAAAGTGAGTAGTCAGTCTGTTGACACTGGAAAGTGAGTAGTCAGTTTGTTGACACTGGAAAGTGACTAGTCAATTTGTTGACACTGGAAAGTGTCTAGTCAATGTGTTGACACTTGTGACTATCCGAAGCGTGTAGACAACAACCCTGATGCGTGTAATGTGTACGGCGAAATTACACAAATTCTCTGACATTACATGGAGAAATTTGGTAACCAGAAGAGTCAATGTCAGTGGAAACTGCTTGGCATCAACGAAGATCCAAACGAAACGATGCGCTTTCATACTTAAGAAAACAAGTGTGGAATCAACCTGATTCAGAGATGAAATGACATTAATATTTTCAAGATATCTAAAATCACAGAGTAACTAACGCCAAAATTAGGTTATATACTGTAGTCAGGTGAGTCGAAGCTTCGACTCATCTGACTACAGTATATAAGCCACGTCTCCGAGCATATACTGTACTTCTTCAAGACTCATGAACTGAACACATCGATTCCAGGCCGAGGGAGCGATTACCTCAAGCTCCTCTTTTTCCACCGTTCTCCTTTGCACTGGACTGATGAAGCCACTGTGTAGCAGAACATTTCCCAAGTAAATATTTCCAAATGTTGCACAAGTGCCTCGTTCTTCAACTTGTCGGTTTTGCAAACTATTTATCACATAAGTTTACCTCATCTAACCTACAAGAACAAACATACAATCTTCATCCGTTGATAGTGTAAATATCGACATTCTGTAACACGTGAGAAAACGAAAGTTCACTTTAGAAAATTGAAAGAGGAGGCGCTTCTTCTGCTTTCTTCACCATCAAATATAATAATTCATTTAAAAGCTAATTCAAAAGATAATGAACGTCATTACAGTCAATTATAAATTCAGGTAACGCAGAGTTAATTGGAAGAACCATGAAGCAGAGTGAGACATGAGGGGCCAGGATCACAGTGATGAGGGGCCAGGATCACAGTGATGAGGGGCCAGGATCACAGTGATGAGGGGCCAGGATCACAGTGAGACATGAGGGGCCAGGATCACAGTGAGACATGAGGGGCCAGGATCACAGTGAGACATGAGGGGCCAGGATCACAGTGAGACATGAGGGGCCAGGATCACAGAGATGAGGGGCCAGGATCACAGTGATGAGGGGCCAGGATCACAGTGATGAGGGGCCAGGATCACAGAGATGAGGGGCCAGGATCACAGAGATGAGGGGCCAGGATCACAGAGATGAGGGGCCAGGATCACAGTGATGAGGGGCCAGGATCACAGTGAGAGATGAGGGGCCAGGATCACAGTGATGAGGGGCCAGGATCACAGTGATGAGGGGCCAGGGTCACAGTGATGAGGGGCCAGGATCACAGTGATGAGGGGCCATTATCACAGTGATGAGGGGCAGGGATCACAGAGATGAGGGGCCAGGATCACAGTGATGAGGGGCCAGGATCACAGAGATGAGGGGCCAGGATCACAGACATGAGGGGCCAGGATCACAGAGATGAGGGGCCAGGATCACAGTGAGAGATGAGGGGCCAGGATCAAAGTGAGAGATGAGGGGCCAGGATCACAGTGAGACATGAGGGGCCAGGATCACAGTGATGAGGGGCCAGGATCACAGTGAGAGATGAAGGGCCAGGATCACAGTGAGAGATGAGGGGCCAGGATCACAGAGATGAGGGGCCAGGATCACAGAGATGAGGGGCCAGCATCACAGAGATGAGGGGCCAGGATCACCGTGAGAGATGAGGGGCCAGGATCACAGTGAGACATGAGGGGCCAGGATCACAGTGAAACATGAGGGGCCAGGATCACAGTGAAACATGAGGGGCAAGGATCACAGTGAGACATGAGGGGCCAGGATCACAGTGAAACATGAGGGGCCAGGATCACAGTGAGACATGAGGGGCCAGGATCACAGTGAGACATGAGGGGCCAGGATCACATTGAGGCATGAGGGGCCAGGATCACAGTGAGACATGAGGGGCCAGGATCACAGTGAAACATGAGGGGCCAGGATCACAGTGAGACATGAGGGGCCAGGATCACAGTGAGGCATGAGGGGCCAGGATCACAGTGAGACATGAGGGGCCAGGATCACAGTGAAACATGAGGGGCCAGGATCACAGTGAGACATGAGGGGCCAGGATCACAGTGAAACATGAGGGGCCAGGATCACAGTGAGACATGAGGGGCCAGGATCACAGTGAGACATGAGGGGCCAGGATCACAGTGAGACATGAGGGGCCAGGATCACAGTGAGACATGAGGGGCCAGGATCACAGTGAGACATGAGGGGCCAGGATCACAGTGAGACATGAGGGGCCAGGATCACAGTGAGACATGAGGGGCCAGGATCACAGTGAGACATGAGGGGCCAGGATCACAGTGAGACATGAGGGGCCAGGATCACAGTGAGACATGAGGGGCCAGGATCACAGTGAGACATGAGGGGCCAGGATCACAGTGAGACATGAGGGGCCAGGATCACAGTGAGACATGAGGGGCCAGGATCACAGTGAGACATGAGATCACAGTGAGGGGCCAGGATCACAGTGAGACATGAGGGGCCAGGATCACAGTGAGACATGAGGGGCCAGGATCACAGTGAGACATGAGGGGCCAGGATCACAGTGAGACATGAGGGGCCAGGATCACAGTGAGACATGAGGGGCCAGGATCACAGTGAGACATGAGGGGCCAGGATCACAGTGAGACATGAGGGGCCAGGATCACAGTGAGACATGAGGGGCCAGGATCACAGTGAGACATGAAAGGCCAGGATCACAGTGAGACATGAGGGGCCAGGATCACAGTGAGACATGAGGGGCCAGGATCACAGTGAGACATGAGGGGCCAGGATCACAGTGAGACATGAGGGGCCAGGATCACAGTGAGACATGAGGGGCCAGGATCACAGTGAGACATGAGGGGCCAGGATCACAGTGAGACATGAGGGGCCAGGATCACAGTGAGACATGAGGGGCCAGGATCACAGTGAGACATGAGGGGCCAGGATTACAGTGAGACATGAGGGGCCAGGATCACAGTGAGACATGAGGGGCCAGGATCACAGTGAGACATGAGGGGCCAGGATCACAGTGAGATATGAGGGGCCAGGATCACAGTGAGACATGAGGGGCCAGGATCACAGTGAGACATGAGGGGCCAGGATCACAGTGAGACATGAGGGGCCAGGATCACAGTGAGACATGAGGGGCCAGGATCACAGTGAGACATGAGGGGGCAGGATCACAGTGAGACATGAGGGGCCAGGATCACAGTGAGACATGAGGGCCAGGATCACAGTGAGACATGAGGGGCCAGGATCACAGTGAGACATGAGGGGCCAGGATCACAGTGAGACATGAGGGGCCAGGATCACAGTGAGACATGAGGGGCCAGGATCACAGTGAGACATGAGGGGCCAGGATCACAGTGAGACATGAGGGGCCAGGATCACAGTGAGACATGAGGGGCCAGGATCACAGTGAGACATGAGGGGCCAGGATCACAGTGAGACATGAGGGGCCAGGATCACAGTGAGACATGAGGGGCCAGGATCACAGTGAGACATGAGGGGCCAGGATCACAGTGAGACATGAGGGGCCAGGATCACAGTGAGACAGGGGCCAGGATCACAGTGAGACATGAGGGGCCAGGATCACAGTGAGACATGAGGGGCCAGGATCACAGTGAGACATGAGGGGCCAGGATCACAGTGAGACATGAGGGGCCAGGATCACAGTGAGACATGAGGGGCCAGGATCACAGTGAGACATGAGAGGCCAGGATCACAGTGAGACATGAGAGGCCTGGATCACAGTGAGACATGAGAGGCCAGGATCACAGTGAGACATGAGAGGCCAGGATCACAGTGAGACATGAGAGGCCAGGATCACAGTGAGACATGAGAGGCCAGGATCACAGTGAGACATGAGGGGCCAGGATCACAGTGAGACATGAGGGGCCAGGATCACAGTGAGACATGAGGGGCCAGGATCACAGTGAGATATGAGGGGCCAGGATCACAGTGAGACATGAGGGGCCAGGATCACAGTGAGACATGAGGGGCCAGGATCACAGTGAGACATGAGGGGCCAGGATCACAGTGAGACATGAGGGGCCAGGATCACAGTGAGACATGAGGGGGCCAGGATCACAGTGAGACATGAGGGGCCAGGATCACAGTGAGACATGAGCGCCAGGATCACAGTGAGAGATGAGGGGCCAGGATCACAGTGAGACATGAGGGGCCAGGATCACAGTGAGACATGAGGGGCCAGGATCACAGTGAGACATGAGGGGCCAGGATCACAGTGAGACATGAGGGGCCAGGATCACAGTGAGACATGAGGGGCCAGGATCACAGTGAGACATGAGGGGCCAGGATCACAGTGAGACATGAGGGGCCAGGATCACAGTGAGACATGAGGGGCCAGGATCACAGTGAGACATGAGGGGCCAGGATCACAGTGAGACATGAGGGGCCAGGATCACAGTGAGACATGAGGGGCCAGGATCACAGTGAGACATGAGGGGCCAGGATCACAGTGAGACATGAGGGGCCAGGATCACAGTGAGACATGAGGGGCCAGGATCACAGTGAGACAGGGGCCAGGATCACAGTGAGACATGAGGGGCCAGGATCACAGTGAGACATGAGGGGCCAGGATCACAGTGAGACATGAGGGGCCAGGATCACAGTGAGACATGAGGGGCCAGGATCACAGTGAGACATGAGGGGCCAGGATCACAGTGAGACATGAGAGGCCAGGATCACAGTGAGACATGAGAGGCCTGGATCACAGTGAGACATGAGAGGCCAGGATCACAGTGAGACATGAGAGGCCAGGATCACAGTGAGACATGAGAGGCCAGGATCACAGTGAGACATGAGAGGCCAGGATCACAGTGAGACATGAGGGGCCAGGATCACAGTGAGACATGAGGGGCCAGGATCACAGTGAGACATGAGGGGCCAGGATCACAGTGAGACATGAGAGGCCAGGATCACAGTGAGACATGAGGGGCCAGGATCACAGTGAGACATGAGGGGCCAGGATCACAGTGAGACATGAGGGGCCAGGATCACAGTGAGACATGAGGGGCCAGGATCACAGTGAGACATGAGGGGCCAGGATCACAGTGAGACATGAGGGGCCAGGATCACAGTGAGACATGAGGGGCCAGGATCACAGTGAGACATGAGGGGCCAGGATCACAGTGAGACATGAGGGGCCAGGATCACAGTGAGACAGGGGCCAGGATCACAGTGAGACCTGAGGCGCCAGGATCACAGTGAGACATGAGGGGCCAGGATCACAGTGAGACATGAGGGGCCAGGATCACAGTGAGACATGAGGGGCCAGGATCACAGTGAGACATGAGGGGCCAGGATCACAGTGAGACATGAGAGGCCAGGATCACAGTGAGACATGAGAGGCCTGGATCACAGTGAGACATGAGAGGCCAGGATCACAGTGAGACATGAGAGGCCAGGATCACAGTGAGACATGAGAGGCCAGGATCACAGTGAGACATGAGAGGCCAGGATCACAGTGAGACATGAGGGGCCAGGATCACAGTGAGACATGAGGGGCCATAATCACAGTGAGACATGAGGGGCCAGGATCACAGTGAGACATGAGAGGCCAGGATCACAGTGAGACATGAGGGGCCAGGATCACAGTGAGACATGAGGGGCCAGGATCACAGTGAGACATGAGAGGCCAGGATCACAGTGAGACATGAGAGGCCAGGATCACAGTGAGACATGAGAGGCCAGGATCACAGTGAGACATGAGAGGCCAGGATCACAGTGAGACATGAGGGGCCAGGATCACAGTGAGACATGAGGGGCCAGGATCACAGTGAGACATGAGGGGCCAGGATCACAGTGAGACATGAGGGGCCAGGATCACAGTGAGACATGAGGGGCCAGGATCACAGTGAGACATGAGGGGCCAGGATCACAGTGAGACATGAGGGGCCAGGATCACAGTGAGACATGAGGGGCCAGGATCACAGTGAGACATGAGGGGCCAGGATCACAGTTGAGACATGAGGGGCCAGGATCACAGTGAGACATGAGGGGCCAGGATCACAGTGAGACATGAGGGGCCAGGATCACAGTGAGACATGAGGGGCCAGGATCACAGTGAGACATGAGGGGCCAGGATCACAGTGAGACATGAGGGGCCAGGATCACAGTGAGACATGAGGGGCCAGGATCACAGTGAGACATGAGGGGCCAGGATCACAGTGAGACGTGAGGGGCCAGGATCACAGTGAGACATGAGGGGCCAGGATCACAGTGAGACATGAGGGGCCAGGATCACAGTGAGACATGAGGGGCCAGGATCACAGTGAGACATGAGGGGCCAGGATCACATGTTTAGCATAGTCAAACAACATAAAGAAACATTTTGTTTATATTTTTTTTACTGAACATTTTGTTAAGTTCAAACATCCTCACCTGTGCACTTTTGAACGACTAGACCAAATTTACTACACCACTGCTAGCCCGCACTACGTACCCCCCCCCCCCACACACACACATAAGAACATAAGAGCGAAGGAACACCGCAGCAGGCCTACTGGTCCATGCGAGGCAGGTCCAAGTCTCCTACCGGCTTAAGCCAATCCACCCAACCTAGTCAGGTCAGGTCATATTGACTTAAGGGAGGAACACGGCAACCGACCTGGTAGCACAAGCTAATCAGGTCCAACTCACACCCACCCACACCCACTCACGTATTTATCCAACCTATTTTTAAAGCTACACAACGTTCTGGCCTCTATAACTGTACTTGGGAGTTTGTTCCACTCATCCACAACTCTATTACCAAACCAGTACTTTCCTATATCCTTCCTGAATCTGAATTTTTCTAACTTAAAACCCATTGCTGCGAGTCCTGTCTAGGCTAGATATTTTCAGCACACTATTTACATCCCCTTTATTTATTCCTGTCTTCCATTTATACACCTCAATCATATCCCCCCTAATTCTACGTCTTTCTAGAGAGTGCAGATTCAGGGCCCTTAGTCTATCCTCATAGGGAAGGTTTCTGAAACATGGGATCAACTTTGTCATCCTCCTTTGTACATTTTCCAGAGCATTTATATCCATTCTGTAATACGCGGTTTGAGCTCGTGTTTTGGCGGTGATTTCTGACTGTACCATAAGGAATAGTGTGGGATATAGGCGTGTGCACGCATAAGAGTGCATATAATCACTTAAACCCTGAAAAAATGAAACATAAGTGATCACTGAAAAGAAAACATAGTAAATAGTGCAAGTGCTAAGTGAGGCCGGGAGAAGGAAGGTGAACGGTCGTGTCAGGCCTAAATAGTGATGCCACACATAATGCAGTGGAGTATTTGAAGAATAAGTGCGACTGAAGACCAGGGAGATAAGAGATATGTATAGATATGTCAGTAAATACAGTGAGTGAAAAAATTAGATGAGCTAGTGACTACAGTGCCTACAGGAAGTTAGAGGAAAAATTATCGAGAAGCATCAAGCATCTTCAACTACTGGGACCCAGAAAGCAACGTTACTCCACTGCCAGCCGCACGTAATATTCACCTAGTTTGAGTTGCATGGGGTCAACAGTACCAGTCTCTAGCTGGAAATTGGGGGTCACTCTCCTCGAGCTATCAGAATTAGAATAAGCAGCATTTACTGGCATTTAATAGAATTTATTGAGGTGTAGGAGAGTTAAGCAGTTAATGAGAGGTAGCGGCACACACACAGGCCAGGCCTAGTATACAGAATTGAACGTAATTTTAAGCACACAAGACAGTACAGTGGGAACCAAGAGATTGGGTACATATGCAGTACATATGCAGTACATACGTGGGAAATAAGGACTGCTTACATAAACACACGCATACACACACACACTAGGTGAGTACAGGATCTGCGGTTAGGCACTTGAATAGCTGTAGCATGCACACACACACACACACACACACACACACACACACACACACACACACACACACACACACACACACACACACATACACACACATACACACACACATACACATACAGGATTTCACACCTTCCTGTGAATTGACCCTCTAACCCTCACTTCTCTCCTCCATCTCTCTTCCTCTCTCTCTTTTCCTATCTCTTCCTCTCCCTCTCTCTCTCTTTCTCTCTTCCTCTCTCTCTCTTCCTATCTCTCTTCCTCTCTCTCTTCCTCTCTCTTCTCCTCTCTCTTCTCCTCTCTCTTCTCTCTTCCTCTCCTCCTCTCTCTCTATCTACCTCTCTCCCTCTCCTCCTCCTCTCTCTCTATCTACCTCTCTCCCTCTCCTCCTCCTCTCTCTCTTCCTCTCTCTTCTTCTCTCTCTTCCTCTCTCTTTTTCCTTCTCACTCTCCCCTCTCTCTCTCTTCCTCTCTCTCTTCCTCTTTTTTTTACACAGGGTTTGACAAGGTTAAGGATCCTTAGCTTTATTGACAAGCTATTTACAGGTTAAGGATTCCTAACTTTATTGAAAAGCTAAGAGCTGTTACCTACATCAGCTCATTTGAAAGCATTTTTATTGTTATGAGACATACAAGTAGGGAACAGGATGAAATTGGAGCCATCTGTGGGCCAACATTTTAATTTGATCAAGTGACTTTATCTCGTTGACATCAGTATGCTGTACGAATGTGTTCCATATTCGAGTCATCCTGGGTATATATGATCTCAGGTGGAGTGATGTTCTGGAGAAGGTTACAGCCAGAGTGAAGTTGCTGCTTTCTGCCCGTCTTGTGGCATAAAAGCTTGTTTCACGCTGTCCTCGAAGTGGATCCAAGTGTGGTATTTTGACAATATTGGCCTTGTACATAACAGTAAGGCCACCCACATCCCTCCTATGTTGAAGGCTCTGCTGAAATGACAGATCTATCTAGGATGGGTCCAGGTGAGAGATGAGACGTCTTGCTCTGTTCTCTACTCTGTCAAGCAGTCGCAGATGAGAGGGGGGGGGGCAGACAAACCAAGAAAGTGGAGCATACTCAAGGTGCGAGCGTACTTGTGCCTCGTACAGAATCTTGCAACCCCTACTGTCAAGTAGATGCGAGATACGGCGAAGTGCTGTAAGCTTCCTGGCTGCCTTGTTTGCAAGATTTACAACATGGTTCTTTATGGTTAGTTTGGAGTCAAATTTCACCCCAAGGATATCAACTTCTTCGCCAGGTGCCAACACCCTCCTATTCATCCTTACTACTGCACCAGCATTATCATCATGGTGCCTAGAGACGATCATCATTTGCATTCTCTCTCTCTCTCTCTCTCTCTCTCTTTCCTTCTCACTCTCCCCTCTTTCTCTTACCTTTCCCCTCTCTCTCTCTTTCTCCTTCTACCCTTCCCTTATCTCTCTGTCTCTTTCTTTCACTAAAAAAAAAGGAAGAAGGAATGAGAAAAAAAAAGTGAAGAAAAAAAATGGATGGGACTCTCAGGGATCAGATGACAATGGTACTGGTAGGGAGGAATGGATGGAGGAGCAGTAGAAAAGGATGGAGCAAGAATGGGAGAGAAAATTAGGAGAGCTTTCTGAAAAAATGGAGAAAGAGCTCTCTGTGAAATGGGAAAAGAGGTTGGAGAAGGAGATGAAGAATTGGGAGGCACAAGTCGAAACTGCAGTAGCCAAGGTAAGGGCCCTAGAATTTGAGGTAAACAGGCTGAAGCAAGTCTCAGGGGCAGTGACCAGAGAAGACACAGCATATGAAGCTGAGAGGCAGAACAGGAAGGAAGGAGATATGAATTATGCTAAGGTCATATCAGCCTGCAAAGAAGGGCCAAGGAGTGAAAGGGAAGAGCAGCTGGGTGCAGATGGAGAGGGAGATAGGTTGAAGGCTGAGGCACAATCAAGGGAGAAAATAACCACATACAGACAGGAACCTGAGTCACTGAGGGAGAGGCAATGGGAGGAGGAAAGGGCAAAATCAGTGTTTATCCATGTCCTTCGGGAGAGAGAGGAAAGGACACACACTGAAAGACGGCAGGAAGAAAGAAAGGAGATTGAGAAAATCATCACAGAAATAGAGGGAGAAGACATGAACGAGATTGTACTCGAAGGGGAGAAACCGACAGATCAAGCTGATTCTCAGGACGGAAACAGTGCGAAACAGGATCCTCCAAGAGAAACCACGGTTGAAATACTTGGAAGAGTACAAGAGGGTGTTCCTAGACAGAGACAGAACACAAACAGAGCGACAGCAGCTGAGGGAGAGGACAAAAAAGCGAAAGGAGCTAGGAAAGGAGACAAGGATGGAATCAGCAGAGGTCAGTCAGAGCAGAACAGAGCAGCAAGGGCAAGCACACACACAACTATCCTCAGAAGCCCACAACCTATCACACCATCCCAACATACACTACCCACAGCTTCCACCCAACCCCCAACCATAGAATCCCGCAGTATGCTACCAGGTCCCCCACCCCCACAGGCTCCCCAAACCACAGTGTTGGAAAGGAAACTGAAGGTATGGTACACAAATGCTGATGGAATAACAAACAAGTGGGAGGACTGGCATGAAAGAGTCAAAGAGGCATCACCGGACATCATAGCACTCACAGAAACCAAGCTTACAGGCATGATAACAGATGCCATCTTTCCAACGGGATACCAGATCCTGAGGAAAGACAGAAGGAACAGGGGGGGTGGAGGAGTGGCACTGCTGATCAAACACCGATGGAATTTTGACGAGCTGGAGAGAGGAGACAGCAGAGAAGAAAGTGATTACATAGCGGGAACGCTTCACTCTGGAGGTCCCAAGGTGGTAATTGCAGTGATGTATAACCCACCACAGAACAGCAGGAGGCCAGGGCAAGAGTATGATGAGAGCAGTAGAGCGATGGTTGAAACACTGGCTGCAGTGGCCAGAAGAGCTCATGCATGCAGGGCAAAGCTCCTGATCATGGGTGACTTTAACCACAAGGAGATCGACTGGGAGAACTTGGAGCCACATGGGGGCCAAGATACATGGAGGGCTAAGATTATGGAGGTGGTACTGGAAAACTTCATGTACCAACACGTAAGGGACACTACAAGAGAGAGAGGAGAGGATGAACCAGCAAGACTGGACTTAGTATTCACCTTGAGTAGTGCAGATATTGAGGACATCACATATGAAAGACCCCTTGGGGCCAGCGATCATGTGGTTTTGAGCTTCGAATACACAGTAGAGCTACAAGTGGAGGGGGAAGCAGGAAGGCCAGGACAAATGACAAAAACTACAAGAAAGGGGACTACACGGGAATGAGGAACTTGCTGAACGAGGTTCAGTGGGACAGAGAACTGGCAGGGAAGCCAGTTAATGAGATGATGGAATATGTAGCAACAATGTGCAAGGAGGCTGAGGAGAGGTTTGTACCCAAGGGAAACAGGAATAATGAAAAATCCAGGATGAGCCCATGGTTCACCCAAAGGTGCAAGGAGGCAAAAACAAAGTGTGCTAGGGAATGGAAGAAATATAGAAGGCAAAGGACCCAGAAGAATAAGGAGAGCAGTCGTAGAGCCAGAAACGAATATGCACAGATAAGAAGGGAGGCCCAACGACAATATGAAAACGACATAGCAGCGAAAGCCAAATCTGACCCGAAGCTGTTGTACAGCCACATCAGGAGGAAAACAACAGTCAAGGACCAGGTAATCAGGCTAAGGAAGGAAGGAGGAGAGACAACAAGAAATGACCGTGAAGTATGTGAGGAACTCAACAAGAGATTCAAAGAAGTATTCACAGAGGAGACAGAAAGGGCTCCAGAAAGGCGGAGAGGTGGGGTACACCACCAGATGCTGGACACAGTACACACAACCGAGGAAGAAGTGAAGAGGCTTCTGAGTGAGCTAGATAGCTCAAAGGCAATGGGGCCAGATAACATCTCTCCATGGGTCCTGAGAGAGGGAGCAGAGGCACTATGTGTACCCCTAACAACAATATTCAATACATCTATCGAA